>NW_024090584.1:0-26765 GCF_014356525.2 Nilaparvata lugens
CATTTCGGTTGTGGACGAATAGACCGCTCCCATTCAAGGCTTCCTTTCCTCTCATTTCGGTTGTGGTCGAATAGACAGCTCCCGTTTGAGGCTTTCTTTTCCCTCTCGTTTCGGTTGTGGACGAATAGACCAATCCCATTCAAGGCTTCCTTTTACATCAGTGCAAATACACTGTTACCAACACAGACCTAAATTGGTCCATTTATGATTACTTCTTTTTATTCAGTTCAAGTCAGTGGTATTTATTGATTAGAGTTGAGTCCCATTCTTGATAAGCATATTGTCATTATCTTAGTCTGCTGGTTGTTTGAAAAGCCGCTCCCAATTCCTGCTTTACTGATTCCCCAAATAAGATCCCATTTCTCAAAATAGCCACATTTCTGTGGCCGGAGTTTGACAATGATGAGAACTTCGACCAAGAACTAGTTTTGTTCCTTTGGTCCCCAAATAAGAGCTGAGTCAAACCCATACACACATACACAGACACATATTACTCATCAGATCAATTAGTTCCATAGACCCTGGAGTGTACCCCAACATTCTGAACTATCCGGCACTGGTTAGAACAGGTTGACCTGTCACAAGCTGTGCTAACCAATCAACCACGAATAATCGAATAGTTACACAAGGGAAATTCCACCCTTACAAGTTTAAAAAAAAAAAAAAAACTATTTACGATTAGTATGAAGAGGAGCGAATATTGATAAGATGATGACATTATTATGACGTTGATGAATACTAGACAATTATAGATTAGAACTGCTACGTTATTTTGTTAATTTATGTGATTATGAAGAAGGTGTGATAAAGAGATGAGTGATAGATAGAGTTGCTGACTCATATGCTGCTTACGAAAATTAATGCTATTATCGATTGCTGATGACTTTTGTGTACAATTTTTTGTAATGACGAATTATTGCAATGTAACTTAATTGTGATTCATTAATTATGATTCCGATGAGAAATGATTTCGATGAATTATTGATTTATGTTGCACTTGATGAGTAATTCGATAACGAGTGCTCATAGTTAATTGTTGTTTTGATTGATAACGATTGATTATATGATTATGAAAAATTAACTATTGTATTATGTTATGATGATTTCGTGATTATTGTAGTTCAATGTGTTAGGAAGTTGTTTTAGATTACGTGACTATGATGGATAAGAATTAATTCCATACATTGATACAGAGATGCAATAATTGATTGTAATTTTAGAATTGAGATTAGATTGATGAGGATTGATGGTTTAGTTATTGTTAAAATGTTACCTTGTATTTCGTGTTGAGAATAATTGCAACTGTATAATATTGAATTGTCTTTGAATTTTTTGGGATAGTTTATGAATATTTTCAATGGAAATATTACGAATTTTATTGTATCTGATTTGAGAACGTTATAATTGCTGTTGCGGTAAGGGATGACCAGTTGGTTAGTGGAAACCATAAGGGGGAAGGGCTATCGTTGAATTGAGTAGGCGGTAGTACTCTCAACCGAGCCCGTTGAACTTCCCTGGAATAGGCCCATGTTCTAGAAGAGAACAAGAAACGTTCCAATTATTTCAGTAAGGATTTAGTAGTGAAAGAATTTTAGTAATAAATCACACAGGTAACGAACGACAGCGTGAGAAAAATATTGGAGAAAAATTAACTGCGATTGAAGCTTACACAATTTAGCGGCGACAGTTGTAACTATAACCAATGGTGTCCAATGTTTACATTGTAGGTCAACGGTTACCTTGGGACAGCCTTGTTGAATCAGGTTCTAGGCCAACAATGAACATGAGTCACCGTTGTTCAGAGAAATTGTTGATTCATTGGCACTTGAATTAAAACGTTTTTTCAATGGAAATATTACGAATTTTATTGTATTGATTGAGAACGTTATAATTGCTGTTGCGGTAAGGATGAACAGTTGGTTAGTGGAACCATAGAAGGGCATCGTTGAATGAGTAGGCGGTAGTACTCAAACCAGCCCTGGTGAACTTACCCATGTTCTAGAAGAGAAGAAGAAACGTTCAAATTTCAGTAAGGAAGTAGTGAACCATTTTGTAATAATCACAGGTAAACGAACGACAGCCGTGAGAAAAATATTGGAGAAAAATTAATTTCTGCGATTGGAAGCTTACACAATTTAGCGGCGACAGTTGTAACTATAACAATGGTGTCCAATGTTTACATTGTAGGTCAACGGTTCTACCTTGGGACAGCCTTGTTGAATCAGCGTTCCTAGGCCAACAATGAACATTGAGTCACCGTTGTTCAGAGAAATTGTTGACTTCAATTGGCACTTGAAATTAAAACCGTTTTCTAATTGGAATTGATCGAAATTGAATGAATGGGTAACGAAATTGTCAACCCATAAAAATTAATGGAGGTGTGGTGGAATAAGGACAACTCTGACAGAATAGAACATCGAAAATAATTGGTTACAGGTGTGATGTCCATCTCTCCACACTAAGCTAACAAGGAGGGAGTATGGTTCAAAAGTATGGGAGAGGCGCTTATTACCGGAGAGAAGTGGACCATCGTCATCGAAATCAATCTCACTGAAACTTGACAAGAAGTAGCCGAACTTCAGGGACGAACAGAGGATACAGCGTTCCTGCTAGCACAAGCGGCCGAGAAACTCCCTGCTCTAGGAGTTCAACATAAAGTACTTCAACGATAATATCAATGGAAAATGAATTAAAAGATATTGTACAAACGTTAACTGATCTGTACTATGGACGGAGCCGTAGAGGATAATAAACTGGGGGTGGGGGGGAAGATCCTTCATATTTTATTTGGAGTAGCCAAAAGTGAGGACTTAGAGAAGGTACAACACAGCGAAGAGTTGACAAAATTGAAAACTGCCAGTTTAATACATATTGAAGAACACTTGACCATTGTTACTAGAGAGCTCAGTCGGAAAACGGAACGTAATCATCAAGAGTTAGGAGGGTTTCACAAGAAATCTATGGTAACCTAACTGTTCTCATGAATCAATTTTTGACAACTAATAAGAAAACTATTGAAGTAGAGAACTTACTACATGACTGTATATATGGATACTTCTACTGCATTAGAAGAATTAGAACTTGCTACTTTAAGGCCCTAATAGATTTAAGAAAAATTTTACAATGTCTAAATGATGCTGCTAGCGGCAAATTGAGTATGAATTTATTATCGCCTTTAGAATTAAGAAATATATTGTTAAAGGTTCGGTCAAGTTTACCTAGTGGCTTAGAATTAGTTTTTGGAACAGACATTTCTCAATGATGGCGTTTTACCAGTTGATAAAGACTTGTGCGGTAACCAGTGGTGAAGTGATTAAACTATTGTTGACTGTACCCCTCTCTTCAATTGACGCAGATTTGATTTGATTGTTCAGTCAAGGACTTCCACACTAATGTGAGTGTGCGTTACCAACTTCGACTCTACAGTTCTATTTGTCAGCAAGGACAGAGACCGTTATTCCACACTGAGTGAATCAATGCTTGAACAGTGTAACCGAGTGGGCTCGCTCACCCTTTGTCCAGAATTTTCACCACTCTATGCCAGACACCACCCGTCCTGTCTGAGCCTCTTGTTCCTGGGAGAGATCACGCTCGCCTGTCAGCACTGCACACGTCTTGTGCTGACTAAGGATCATCCTGATGTCTGGCTATGGCGTCGGAGCGATAACAGCTGGATATATAGCCTGTCAACGGAGAAACGATTCGTCTCTCAATGCAAGACGGGCGGGCAGATGACTGTGGACGAGTTACACCTTCATTGCACTGGAGCGATGCGAGCGATAAAGGGGTGCACACTCAGCCACCCATCCTATCAGATTCCTACTCCAACCAGCCTTGGTGGTCGAACCGAGGTGTGACTGAGGCCAGTAGCCATCGACATTCCAGCGGCCCTGTCATTGGCTGAGGGTCGATTCTCGGCTTCCCAGATTCGCCAGCAGCTGGCGAGACGTCTGCAAGAAGGTCGTGCTTGGCCTGGAACGAGCGGAGTGGAAGAGGTCACGGTCAACCCCTTTATGGACTCCCTACAAGAGTTGGAGGCGGAGGAGTCTTCTGACCAGCTGGTTCCCTGCTGGTACTACGTTATCGCAGCAGTAACTATGGTAATGGCACTGTCCGGCTGCGCGATGGCCTGGAGGATGCTGACCAGTCAGACTGCACCCACCCCCAGCGGCGAGGAGGCGGCCGCACTCTGCCCAGGTGACCACCACCCAACAAGTGAGTTCTAGTGATAGTGCCATAAACAAAGCCAAAGTTCCAAATTTGTCAATGACAGATAGAGTGCGGTTAGGAGTGTGGAAGGGGATGTCCACCCTTCCTCGAAGGGGGGTGCAATGTAATGGGTAGAATTATTGAGAGGAGGTGAATAAATTTAATTTTTATTTCTCATGATACACCAATCTGAAATCATTGAACTTTGGACTCGATGGCGTGATCGGACTGAATTTTCTAATGTTTCATTTTTTCTAGACGCAAGGGTATTTCAATTTTCTCTAGTGTGAGAAATAGATTATTGTTTCAGAATATAAGAATTGTGCACAGTTCAGCATATTCTTCTGCCTCGTGCAGAAAAAATGCAATCTGGTGACAGTTTTCCACGAGGAACTATCTCTTTCTCCATCCAATTTGAGCTCTCACTCTTTCTCCGTGAAAAAGGTGAAAAGGTGAGTTTCCCATGAGTTTAAGGCTAGGGTAATGTCCATGGACAGCCCTCGAGTCAGTCAGCGATGGACTCCTGAGCGAACGGTTACTCTCGGACGCGAGACGCACTGCGGTGAAATGAGTTTTATTTGTTATATTTTGTTAAATTTATTTTGTGATTCGAACGATAAAGATAAGTCCAGATGATTCGTTATATTTGTTGAAATTATTCGAGTGTTACAAGCGATAAAATTTGTGTGTTTAGTTGATCTCGAATTAATTCGTTGTATTAAGTTGAACAAATTCGTGAGATGTGAATGATAAAATTTGTCTCCTGTTTTTGTGTTATATTATTATGTTGAAATTATTCGAGTGATACAGACAATAAGGATTGGTTCCAGTTTTTCGTTATAGGCTAATTTGTTGAACTTATTCTGAAGTATGAACGATAAAGTTCACCTGTAGTTTCTGATATATTCTGTGGAACATATTCCTGTGATTATTTCCGTGAGAACAATAACTTAATTCGTGGGAACAACGTATTATGTGACGCTAACCCGAATCCAGAAGCCAAGATGCGGTTTTGGACCCTAATGAAAGTGACCCTCGGAATTATTATCACGGGTGAGTGAATTTATTCTGGCCACTCTAATTGATTTAAAATTTGACCGAACCTTCCCTTTGAAATTGTCGAAATTTACTTCTATCTTAGTCTATTTGGCAGCTGGAGTAAGAGATAGGTTGTACTGTGCTATTATCATTTAGTATTAGTTAATTGATCAAGTTGATAATTATTACTCTGAATGTTATTTAATTGAAATGTTAGTGTTTTATTTGAATTTGAATTGGATGAGAGTGGCGAAGAATTTTATATTCCAACGTTGACAATTGGATATTCTCGCCTACTATTGAGGACATTATAATCAATTTGTCCATTTTATTCAATTGTACCATTAACGAGAAGACAGTTATAATTTTGTTAACAATTAACCTGACGACAATTGCATTTCACAATGTAGAGAGTAGTTAAATGTGTTTACCTATGTTTATTTTTTAAGCCATGTCTAAGGCATTAATTGGTGTAGTATTAGAATTTGAATTAATGAGAGTTGAGAAGAAATTTATGTTCCAACGTTAATAACTAATTGGACATTCTCACGAACTATTGAGGGATACATAATATCGATTTATCCAATTTATTCTGTAAATTGAATCTATTTCGTTTCAACAGTCGTTGTTTCTCCAGTTGCCCTGTTCTCACTTAGTTAAGGCATGTTAAATATATAAGAGGGAGAGTCGAACAGTTCTGCTGTGGTCTGCGTCTCCTGGAGGAGTTTGTGCCTCTGTTCCCATTGGGGTTGAGATTTCAACCCACTTAAGCTCAGAGGGCCTCTTTCAGGGTCGTATAGGCAGGACTGGGCCGACCTCCTAACTAGGTTTAAGTTTATGTCCGAACTGGTTGGGCCCGCTACCATATCTACCCGCCAGTTCGGTTACACATGAACAAATTATCCACATTACAGAAACACCTTATCAGAGCTGCATTATACAGGCAAGATTGTACCCTAGTAGACTTCTTTTTCAATAATTCCAGGTGCTTACAGTGAGGCAAACATATGTTAAAAGAATCATATAATCATTTATAATAACAGTGATACATTCAACTTAAAGCTGGCCACTGACGAGCGTTCCAACAAGCCAAATGGCACGGTAGCGTGCCATTGGAACGACGTGAATGGTGGATCGCGCTCGTATTTTGGTGGAGCGACGAGGCTCGAGGAATTCCAACCGGTTGAAAATCCATCGCGCCACGCCAAACCTACGTCACTCCAACTCCTCTGAATGGAGAATCTCGATGGCATGCTGAACGACGGAACGACCGTGAATGTGGAAACCTGGGGTTGTCCCGTCTCAGTGCGTGTCAGACCATTGACTTGGAAGGATAGATTGCTGTTTTCTTGTTTGATTGTTGTTTTTTTTGTGTTGTTGTGGTCATGAGTTCGAACCGGGATTTTGTAATCTCTGTGATCGAGATGTACAGGGATAACCTGTTTGTGGAAAATAACAGACCCTGGTTACCATGACAAGGTAAAAGGAACGCTGCTCTGGAGATGATCCTTGAATTTTTTAAAACTGTTGATCCACAGCTACAAAAGATGTAGTACTAAGAAGCTCAACTCGATGAGAGGCTCATCGGTGATATCGCTGTGATGAACTTCAGCTCTTCATAGTTCATCCCGGTGGCCAAGAAACGTAGAGTTGCAGCCAACTCTCATGGGGAGTAATGCACTGTCTCATGACTGTATCTTTCTTTGTAATCATCGGTGTTACCAAACGAAGTAAATGGTTGTAGGTATCTTCATCCATACGCAAATAATTCTTCCAGTCCGTAGGTTTGACACTAAGATCTTGAATAAATTCAGATGCGTGTGATTCCGCCTATTCGAAAATAAACGTTTCACCCATTTCCGTTGGGTTTTTTTCTTTTACGTACAAAACCACACAGCTGTTGAAATCAGGAGAAGTTCCTCGTCCATACTTGATCACAAACCATCAACACTGAAGTGATGGAATGGAGTGCTCGTGAATTGACCCACAAAATATTACGGATTTGGATCGTTCCAGCTGAGAGTGACATCGCGCCGCGCCACGCCGTTTGGAATGCTCGTCAGTGGCCAGCTTAAGGAATAATCCATATAATTTGCGTCCCTCCAATCCATTACTTTGATACTGACTTTACCAGCTAAGTGTCTGTAGACGTCAGTTGAATATCATTGTTACTTGTTTATAAATAAAGTCCCAACTGATTTCATTATAATAGAATTAAAAAATCCATAATGAATCTTATACTGGATTGGATTAGGATAAATGTTTATTTTGAATTTTTATATGCATATGTAGTGTTTCATTCTAATGTTATAAATTAAAAAAAATATTATTGTCATGGCTTCCTTGAATTGGTCTTTTTACTTTCCTTACCATAGGTAAGGAAAGTATTGCTTTCGAAAAAAATTAAGGTACCACAATTTCTATACGTTTCAAGGACCCCTGAGTCCAAAAAAGTGGTTTTTGGGTATTGGTCTGTATGTGTGTGTATGAGCGAGTGTATGTGCGTCTGTGTACACGATATCTCATCTACCAATCAATGGAATAACTAGAAATTCGGACTTAAGGTCCTTACACTATAAGGATCCGACACGAACAATTTCGATCAAATTCAATTGAAGATGGCGGCTAAATTGGCGAAAATGTTGTCAAAAACAGGGGTTTTTGCGATTTTCTCGAAAACGGCTCAACGATTTTGATCAAATTTATACCAAAAATAGTCATTAATGAGCTCTATCAACTGCCACAAGTCCCATATCAGTAAAAATTCAGGAGCTCTGCCCCATTTATGAAAGTTTGATTTTAGATTCCCAATATCAGGCTTCAGATACAGTTTAAACAAAAAATTCCAAATGATAAAGATTGAGCATGACAATCTCTACAATTAATGTCCAGTAACATTTTCACCAATATTTAAAATAAGCTCGAAATTCGAGAAAATGTTATTATTTCAATTGCAAACTGTTGGCAACTGTTGATTCTATTAAATCATTCACTATGAAGAGATAGCAGACTTCGTGTGTCTGCAGCGCTATTGTCCTGTCACCAGCTGGCTGAGATCTTAGAAAATTAGACATGAGATGCGCGGGAACACTAGCGTCAGTTGATCAATTTTCATAACGGCAAGGAAAGTTGTGTGAGTGCACCACACCAGATTTTTGAGTTTGTCACTTGCTTGTGATTTTGTTACTTTTGTCTTATCGTTTGTAAGTATTGAGATGTTTCCATTGAGATGTGACATGGTTTCCATAATTTTATTTATTCTAGTGGTTTGAATAAGCTCTTTTTCTTTCTATTGACATGTTTACTGTACCTAGTTGTTCGAACTCACTGCCGGCGCACAAGTTTTCTTTGCCGGTAGTGCCATTTTGTAAGTTAGAATATTTATTTTATCAATCTGTATTATTTTATGGCAAATAAATGATTTTGACTTGTATTAAATAACACTAAAGTAACCATATTTCATAGAAATTTGAATGAAATGGATCAGAATAGCCTTACATTTGATTTCAAAGTGCAATAGATGAATGTTCTCTTTTGTATAAGCAAATAATACACATTACAGGGGAATTTGGACAAACATTAAATTTAATATACTAGTGTACTAGATGATAGTAGAAAATGTAGTAGAACAAGAGCATTATTATGTACAAGAGTAGACCACTAGTATGTACATTAGTAGGAACTCACACTTTGACGCTCCGCTCGTAGACGCTCCAAAAAACAAACCAGCTTGTTCCAAAGTTTGACGCTCATTAGCTCAAAGTTAGCTCATTACTTAACATGATATTGTTCACGACGCTCCTTGACGCCACGCCACGCTCTGCTTTCAGTGTGGTTGTACTCTGAGAAAGGAGAGAGTTTCAGTGTTGTGAGATGACAACCGTGGTGTATGTGGAGGACACCCAACACCGCGAGGAGCCCAGCCGTCCCCAACCACCCGCCGGCACACACCACACTATGAGCAGCATCCCCCACTCCGCCCCTCCACAGACGACAGCCCAGGGCGACCCTGGCAATTTAAATAGAGGAGTGAAGAGGTGTGAGCCGATACTTACTCAGAACCTCAAAAAATGTTGTTTGAAGCCTTTGACAATGTATGGACGACATTTGTGTGTACACACATGTTCAACACACTTGTCCAGTTATTGGTGACCACCTTACTAGGAAACACAGTAAAATGAATTTGAATGAGCACACGTAAAGTCACAAATTTTCAGCTAGTAGTTGTTTCTCCTTTATGATGTGTTCTTATATGTTTTTTCAAAGTACCAGATTGAATACATTTATAGTCACAATACTCGCAGCTGAAAGGTGTTTCTCCTATATGTGTTCTTACATGTTTTTTCAAACTATTTGATCGAGCACATTTATAGTCACATAACTCACAACTGAAAGGTGTTTCTCCTGTATGTGTTCTGATATGTTCCTTTAAAATATTTGATCGAGCACATTTATAGTCACAATACTTGCAGCTGAAAGGTGTTTCTCCTGTATGTGTTCTGATATGTTCCTTCAAATTACTAGATGTAGCACATTTATAGTCACAATACTTGCAGCTGAAAGGTGTTTCTCCTGTATGTGTTCTGATATGTTTCTTCAAAGTACCAGATTGAGCACATTTATAGTCACAATACTTGCAGCTGAAAGGTCTTTCTCCTGTATGGGTATTGATATGTTTCTTCAAATTACTTGATTGAGCACATTTATAGGCACAATACTCGCAAACGAAAGGTGTTTCTCCTGTATGTGTTCTGATATGTTCCTTCAAAGTACCAGATTTGTTACATTTATAGTCGCAATACTCACAACTGAAAGGCTTTTCCTCAGTGTGTTTTCTCATATGTCTCTTCCAAATAGTGATCGATGGAGTTTTATGGCTGCAGTCAGCACAGCTGTGGAGCTTGATCTTTTTGCCAGCCACAGATGGCTCTGTGCACTCTTCCACTGGAGATATTGAATGTGCATTCAGTCCACCCACTTCTGTTGCATTGGCAGTTTCAGATGTGCTGCAGTTTGAAGGCCACATCTCCGGTTCACTCTCCACTGAACATCCTTCTGCCTCTTGCTCAACTGCAAACACCAATAATACAACTTGTAAATGATTGAAGCAGAATAAAGACATAAAGTAATGATAAAATCTAGTGTAAAACACTCAACAACTTTCTTGCCTCACCTCAATCATACTCATATTTACCATTTTATACAATAGTTTATACAAACCAAGAGTTTTTTCAGCCGATTGTAGAAAAGTAAATACATAAAACAAATTATAGTGTTAAATATTGGGTTAGATTATGAACAATCAGAGACATAATAATACACAAATGAATTATGCCAAGAGCTATTTTTTATTGAATATTGATCCATGATTGCTAGTCCAGACCATGATTTCTCTCAATTGACATACATATAGGGTTGAATTGTCGAAAATATTGGTTATGTATATGGTGCCTATCTTTTGTTTCAAAACATGAATACTGTTAAATAAATAGGGAAATTTCACCTGGTTTGACACAAACTGTAAGAAATGTGCATCAAAATTAAAAACTATAAACTGACATGAAATGTGAGCTCTAGTTTGATGAGTGGGGTATACACTAATGTAATAGCAACGTTCACAACCATTACACTGGAAATTCTGAATTCTTAGAGTAAACAGTGCATTATGCAAATACATGAACTGCTTCAAGGAGTTTGGTATAAGACTTATAATAAGCTTCCTGAACATTTAAAGAGCTAGATGTGAATAATTTTAAGAGAGCCATAAAAACTATTTTAATACAATATGTCCATATAGGAAAGAGGAGTTCTAATTTGAGGTATTTTGTGCTGTTGTATGCTTGTATTTGATTTTTATTTCTTTGAATGTAAATACTTTGTATTTATCATGTGTATTTTATGACGATGCTATGCATTTGTACAAATGTTTTCCGCAATAAAGAAATCTTGAATCTTGAATCGACTACTAGAAGAGCAACATGGCTATAATTGGCAAACACAGCACATTCTGGCATATCAGTTGCTGGAAATAGGAGATAATCGGTAGTGAACACAAGTAATCAAGTGAAGGGTATTATTAAATGAATAAGACGTTGATGTTGTCAATACCATATGTATATAATATCCACAATATCTCCTCACATACAATCAAATTATTGAAGGAATGTGTAGAATGCAACTTATACCTATAACTATGACAACCACATCTGATAGCCATTACCCTACATAATAAATATTCCTTCATTTTCTGTTATGTGTTATATCATTGATGAATAAAAATGAATGAAAATAACACGAATCTCACATATTCTTCCTCTTTGATGAATATTAGATATAGCCCAGGATTAGATAATGTTGTTGGCTGAAATCATCATCAGTTGGAGAGCATGCAGTGCTGCTGCACTTGGCGCTGGTTTGGCTGCTATCATTCTCCTGCTTAACTCTAGCCATCTGCAATATTGACATCACAACACAATGAGAAGACAATCGATTATTGTACACTTCATGAAAAAAAAAATATTGGTGAAGGAGCAGCAGCTACTGAATTTGACTGCTAACTTGAGTATATCACGATAATTCCAGTTCAATGACAGTAATTGTACTGGTTCTAATAATCATGAAATTTCAAGCTAAGGCCAGCCATTCACGTTAAGGTTGCCAAAGAGCTATAAATGTACAGATATTCGACTGTACTCTGCAGTACACCTGGACAGGCAAGAGATACTACTGTGCACTGGGTGAGTGAGGGGTAGTTGAAGTTGAAATAGCAGCCATCAAGTTCTGCTCTCTAGATCTAGAAAACTGATTGCTAGTTTGGCGGGTGTAAACAGAAAACAGACAAGAACGCTAGTCAAACTACTTACAACTTACTGATAACAATAAGTATGGACTTCTTCTGTATTATACACTTGTAGGTTCAACTTACACTACGCAACTCAGGTCGAGAAGAGACTCGATCTAGCGAGAGCATGTGTTTTCAAATGGTGACACTCAGATTAGTCGATTATAGTCTCCGCGATTTTTACCATTTGAAAAGACATGCTCTCGACTAGAGTCGAGTCTCTTGTCGACCTGATTCACGTAAGTGTGAGTTTTCCCCAGTGGGTTGGGGGAGCTTTGAGTCGAACATCGTAATCAAGAATGTGTTGAAAACCAGAACTCACCCCAGTACCCTGCTTGTCGTAGGAGGCGACCAAAAGGGACCCCAAGGCACTCCAGAAGTTGTCTTGCCTTCACACCCACGGATCTGCCCCATCAGGGCAGTTTCGGAGGGGCAAAAAAAAAACCCAGAGACCAGAGTTGGGTGAATCTCCAGGCACAAATGCGGGTCAAGAGGCTGAGTCGAGGACAAATCAGTCTGAAGAGACTGCCAATCATATCACATTGGATTGCGACAAGCAACCAGTGTGATAAATTAGATGTTGGTATAGGGAAAAACTCCAGGTTCTTGTAAAGGACACAGGCATTGGTTTGCCTAACTAACATACTACTTGGGAACTAAATAAGCTTCGGTTGACGTGTGGGGTTCTTTGAACCTTTGGATCCTCGAATCCGTCCCTTCAAAACAAAACCAATAAGTGTGAGTTGAGCCTTTATGTTATTGAAAATATTGCAATATGGGATTGATTGTGTTCCTTGAATTGATGGAAATAGAATTCTATCTATCTATTTCAAACAAGCTGGTCTTCCTGAGGGACTCCACAAAATTCAAGCCATTCGCTAATAATAATAACAAGCTGGTGACCTGTGCTCTGTAAGTGTCTGAAGCAGTTGACAAACTTAAATCATGACGTCTGAAATCTTGAAGAACTGAAAAAAGGCCTATAACCATACTGAGTAAATTAGGAATCTATATGCAAACTTTCAAGTACATCAGATCAGTAGTTGAGACGTGATGATACATCATTCACGTATTTCCTATCCCTACTTGTATGAGCCGATTCTTTCCATTATTATAGGCCTACTGAAGATTACTCTGGTTATTTGATATAGCTTTTTACAATTTTGGATTTTCATACTGTTTTTCTGCCGAATCTGGAAGAAAAGTTTTCATTCAGCAATAAGTTTTAATTATAATTTGATGAATAAATCTCAAACTAAACTGCATTATTTATTTATTCTAGCCAAGATAGAATACATGCCTGATTGGAAGTTGAACCATTGTGCGAGGATGACTCATCTTTGACGTTGCTAGTTGCAAATTCATCATCCTGCTTCTCGATCTTGATCTGTGAACATAAGATATTCTTGTGTAACTTGAAAACTAGACGAATTTCAAACTCAGCAAGTAATAGTGCTCACTATTGAAATATGGGTTGTAGTAGTTGATGTTTGTTTATTTCTGTTGTTAGAATAGCAATGAAAAGATTCAAGAATGTATCCTTTTGAGAATGGACCTTTTACTATTGTTCCCATTGATGTCTACTCTACCTTTTTTATAAGATCCGTGAAAGGCGATCAATAAAAATATTGCATAATAATTATAAAGAATATTGAGACTGAAATAATCTGAAACCACTAATTTCATTATATACTATCAACAGTAGAAAAGTTGAAAGAATATGGGATTCAACTTTATCATATAGCTGTAGTCAGTAAAGAGACAAAAAATCAACTTGAATCCTTCACAGTAGAATCTTGATGAAACACATTTTCTGTTTTAAGGTTATCTATTTCAGATACCCTGATAAAGTACTGTACTTGACAATTAATCAGGCAACACTCTGACGGTGCGAATTTTCAAAGCTTGAAATCCCCATAGATCGAATAATGGTGTTTTTAGCTGCTACATAACGGAGCTCTCAAGCAACAGTCCCCCATTTTACACTTTGCATAAGAGAGTACAGAGTACTGCACTGTAGATGAGTGGGAGTTGCTGGTCTCCTATCGGGCGCCTCCCCAGGTGGCGGATCAGGGAATGCCCTCTAGATATAGGGGGTACCGAGGAAATCAAATACCCGGGGTGGACCAAAACCAGCAAACTGCTGCCTTGCAGATTAGATTTCTTTATTTATATATGTTACAATATTTACTGGCTTATACACTAATTTACATTTAATGACGGTAATGCTAATTGTTCAACGAATTATACAAACTATAGATAATTATATTGATGAAACAAAATAGAGATTGACGATTCTGTAGAGGATATGAAATAATATCCTTCCCATCACACACGATCGGGTGGTCAGAGGACACAACGCAGACGGAGATCAGTGGATATTCAAAGGAAAGAAAATCCTGAAAGAATATTGACTGCTGCCTTGTAGTTTGGTATTGGCTTACCAAAGGCCAGGGAGGGACTATCTTTTCTACTCCATATAATTATAATTAGCTTTAAATTTGGAGGCCACTAATGTATTTGTGTGTAGCATGCTTACAGCTTATATGGGGAGAAAAGTAGGGTTTCCACTAGCTCAATTTGCTGTTGCAGGAACACAGAATTGGAAATGCCATCTATGTATTTAAGTATTGGATAATCCTACATTCCTAAAAAGCTAGTGACAGCTACTATTGCTCCTGTGTGCAGGCTCTTACCAGATTTTGTTTCTCATCTGCCCGCTTGGTCATGCATAAAAATATGAATTTTGATAAAAAACTTTATTTCCGAAAAATTATATGGAATAAGAAACAATAAATTGTATGAATTAATAAGCGTTAAGCGATACTGATTTTCAAGGTTATGCTGAGGAATCTTTTACTGGCACATAAAATAATGCGTTTAATGTGATCACACCCTTATATAGAAAAGATAACAATATGAATATGAATTCTGATAAAAACGATACTCCCTAATAATTATATGGAATAAAAAACAAAAAATTGTATGAATTTTATAAAAAGGCTCTACTGTTTTTTAAGGTTATGTTGTAGAAAATCTATTTCAAAAACTCACCTCTTTATCCATTTTTTTAAAAATAGGACAAAATAATATACCATAAGGGAACAATAAAATTTGAATATTCGTTTTCTAAGTTTAATTTATTGGAATGATTTAATGTATATTTACAGTTTCCCTTTGTTATTTTTTGATAAATCAATATCAAATAGACCATTGCGTCACAGAATAAGTACAGAATGGAAACTTGTAATAAATCGCCTATCTAACCAATGCTTTTTACATGACCCCAATACAAAACACGTCACGTGACCTTGGGAAGTTCCAATCCTGATCTTCTGATTGGCTCGTAGCAGTGAACGAGATCAATTGATCCGGATCATTAAAGTGATCCGAACCTACCGTCAATACTATTACCACGGAATAAGCATGAAGTAGTGTTTCTTTCCTCTGTGCTATTCCAATGCGGCGCTTCCTAACAAGATGGCGGATTTTAGCGTCAGGATACTAGCCAAGTTTCCGTACTGTATGTATACTGTTATTGCGTCGCTTACGTAACTACAATGCTAGAAGGGTGGGTAGAAACTGTTCGACTGGAGAGCTGGTTGTGATTGTGTTCATTGGAGGTTGCGGTAGATGTACGATCGGTACGATTTCGACCAAGGACACGAAAATGCGTTCGGTGGGAGCTTTTCAATTTACCTAAACATAGAAGTGGAATTTGGAATGTTTACCTGATAAGCAGAACTTGGAATGCTGACAACATGGCCAGCTTGATTTGTTTTGTAATTTCAAATTGAAGATATTTTTATTTTATAATGAAAAATTGTTCAAATCAATCATTGATGAGTCTATTTAGATTGAAAAAAAACATTCATTAGTAGATTAACTATTTATTCTTCTTTATTTTGAAATTTTTCAAACACTATTATCAAGTTGGCTTACCGGCAAATTCAAATTCAAGTTATCAACCGGCAAATTCAAATACTGTATGCTAACCATGAACTAAAGAAAACTAAATGATATAGGTAGGCTACCATCTATAATAATATTGAAAATAATATAGAAAAGGGATATTTGCTTATTTCAGCTTTGAATCTTAGTAGAATAACCAACATCATAAATGTGTCCAGGCTACTTGAGGAATTCTTGATCGAATTATCATAGACTACCCGTAATGAGAATTGTGTTGGCGGTCAACAAAGAATATAAGCAATTTTATTGAAAACATAAAGAATAGAGGATTTTACTTTTGTAAACATATCTGATAATCCTGTTAGTAATTCGTACCGTAGGCTTATAAATTAGTAGCATACGAGTACTGTAGATCTACTATAGAGTAGATGGCTTGGCTGTATGAGCAAGTTTAATGTTGCCAGTTATTTATCAACAATACAAGGGCCAGTCGAGCGTTTTTAGAGTCGGCAAAGCAGGAAGCTCTTCGATTGATAAAAGAAATGCTTAATATTGTTCTTGTAATAAATTGAATATGATCTGGCCCTCACGTAAAAGAATGAGAACTTTCTTGAAATAGTGTAAAATCTGACAAAGCATTTATTGTAATGGTTCCACTTGTTACTCGTTCCGCTACTACGTAGACTTCATGTCGTCATTTTCCGTCTGTGCTGTCTGGTGACGTCACAGTCACGGTTCTATGGCACTGCTATATCCAAGTTGGTTTCCTATATTATTCGTCGTGTTATTTGTCGTTTCAATTTTAATATTTGTACTATTCGATTTTTTGGAATTTATTTTGTCTTTAGGCATCTTACTTTCTAGATATTTGCTACTTTTTCACCAAACGTTTGTAAACGTTTTATGTACGTGGCTGACATTTCCGCTTTCCTTTTGTTGCTAGAGCGTCGGTCTGTCTTTTTGTTTTTCAATGGTTCCTAGTCGAGAGTGCACTTACGCTCCCGGTCTAAACTTTTCATCCAAATTCATCTAGTTTACAGAACGTTTTTAAAAGTGAATTATTCTTTCAAATTAATTCGTTTATTCTATTCTTCAATTGTGATTCAATTATTCATCGATTTCTTCACATATTTACGCTGATAAACGTTGTCAAGATCGCAACCTCGTGTGGGCATTTATCGCCATTCTTCTGACCTGCAGAACGTTTTTAAAAGTGAATTATTCTTTCAAATTAATTTGTTTATTCTATTCTTCAATTGTGTTTCAATTACTCATCGATTTCTTCACATATTTACGCTGATAAACTTTGTCAAGTTCACAACCTCGTGTGGGCGTCTATGGCCATTCTTCTAACAATTGGCTTCACCTCTTGAAACTCAAACTTTCAAGTTCATCATCTCTACCGTTTGGAAATCAATCTAAAAATTCCACAACTTGAAAGTCAGATTATTCGTTTGGAATTCTACATGCTCCTGCTCACATTTCCACTGGGGGATTTGCCTGCTGTGGTGGACGCTTCCATTCTTGTCATCGCATGGCCAGATCACATCGTCGCTTGCTGATGTCCTGTTCTTTTGGGTACTGCGGATTCCTCGCCTGTCTGCCTGGCTGCATCTCTTCTTCAAAATTTTATTCAGGTTACGTAAATCGTTCTATTCAATTTTCATTTACGCATGTATTACATAATTGTTCATAAAATGCTACAGCGTTTCGATAATGGACCACGCTCTCTATTTCTAAGTCAAACAGTTTTATGTGCATTTATACAATTTTTGTAGCTATCATTCAACTTTTTCGGCAATTAAAAACATTTAATTGTCCATACATTTGGTAATCGAGCCTACTTTCATGAATTCAATACATTACAGTGCATGTCTCATTGAGAGCACTGTCCTACATAATGTCAAGGTTATAATATGTACTTCATTCAATTTTGATAGCTACCCTTGGCTTTACAAGCGTATTAATATCGACCAAGATATTTAATTTTGTTGATAGCTACCCTTGGCTTTACAAGCATATTAATATCGACCAAGATATTTAATTTTTAATAGCTACCCTTAGCTCTTAAGTGTCAATTTAAGGCCACTGACGCCTATTAATCGTTCTATTGATGTCTATCTTGACATTCAATTGATTGAAGGCCTATGTCGCCTGTATTTAACTTGGACAATCTTTACATTGTATTTAATAGCTACCCTTAGCTCTTAAGTGTCAATTTAAGGCCACTGACGCCTATTAATCGTTCTATTGATGTCTATCTTGACATTCAATTCATTGAAGGCCTATGTCACCTGTATTTAACTTGGACAATCTTTATTCATCAATAGACTAATTATTATTATTTGTTATTGGTTACCGTACTGAGTCATAGCCACCTCTAATACATGTATTAGAGATGGCTATGACTGAGTTCATAGATATACGTAATAGCCTTTCTATTCTCCTGTGACAGCAAACCATCAATTTAATATAATAATAATATGCTTACTTATTGGAATTAATGTAATGTATCATGATGGAATTGAAGATTATACATTGTATATGAATGAAGAAAAAATAAATTTGAGATTTTGCAAAAAAAAAATAAAATTAGAAATACAGGCCTAGGCATACCCAAAGTGACTAAAAATAACTACATTGCCTATTCTGTGGAAAATACAGTATTTTTTAAAATGATTTCAAAGTATTATAGCTATTATTTGTTTCAGATTAGAATTATTATAAATTATTATTATTATAATTATTTAAAACAATGTTTGTATAGCTTCTATCAAAACAGTGACACTTAATTTTCCATTACCGTACCTACCTTTTTTTATTCCATTACAAATTTATTTTTTTGTACCTGCGCATTTGTCTCAGTAGCCCGAATGAATTGTTGACATGTTCAAACTTTTGAAGCTAATGGAATTCTACCAGCCAGCTATAATACTGTTAATAGTTGTTACTATTTCGCTCGCAGCCAATGGAATAGCCAGGTGCGACATAGGGTAGTTAAAAATGAAGAGTATACTCAAGTACAACAATATAATTTTATGGATGAGGATAATAAATGCTGAAGCTGCTGCATTTACACCAAAGTTGTCAAATAGTTTTCTATATAAAGTTACTGTTCTTTTGCAGAGCAACAGAATAGAGAACTTGTTGACAAAGAATTGGTCTAATAGCGATTGTATAGGTAGTCTGCGTGGACTTGTAGAAGTAGAAGACTTTGTTCACAACTTTTTCAGTGTTTCTCATACTGGTTGGGAAACGAAACTTTTTGTTTAGAATAAGGATATCCAGAAACCGCCTCAATTTGTTGAGAACTCAGTTAGTTGACAACTCTGGTGTGAATGTGGCCTAACTTTAACAGCAAATTAAACATCTCAATTATTGAGTAATTCTTGTTTATTGCAGAAAAGCTACCGTACATAACCGACATGAATTTTGCATTTAGTAATGAGGCATCTGATCATAACTAGTTTATTGAAAACCAAATTAATAGTAGAAAAAGTTATAACAGCTTATTTCGATTCAGTAAAGAATGATCATCATGCTATCATGCCTCTTTATGCATAGCTAACCATGATATTAGTTTTTTTTGCAATAATTTACATCAAAAAACATTGAAAATTTACATCTTTGACAACCTCGGCAATATATTGATTTCTTGTGTATTATACAATTAGTAAAATATTGAAAAATTATACTATGAGGGAAGCTTTTTAATTAATGTGATATCAAAATTAACTAGATGATATACAGTGCAGTCAAGGAAAGGTTATAGAGGGAAAAGTTTGGAAGACAATTTTTGACCCCGCAGTTCTGTTTAGGGTAGTAAGGGGGTAAACATATCAAAATTCCCCCAACCCCTTGTGCTAAGGGGGTGGGGGTGGTTCAAAGGTAACATTTTTTGGTTTCTCACATATAACTCGAAAACTATGCATCTGATGTGTTTGGTATGAGGGACTTCAAGTGGACTATATACTAAGTTGAATGAAATGTATGTTACATAATAAATATAATTTATAGATGGCTGATGTTGTTCATGTTGTTTGTCAATACCTTTACCCAAACTCACATAAAACTTATGAGTAAAACTACTAAATACCTGGTAGCAAGGTAGACGCCAAGAAATTGTAAGACAATGTAACAATAACAAATGATTGCATTTATTGATATAAGTGGCACTTTACAAATGGCCTTAAAAGTTATGATGACTGCACTAAGTAGGAAAAAGGACGTTTGATGAAAATCAAAAATAACAAATAGTAAATTTGAATAAGCAGTAAAAAAGGAATTGTCAATTGATTCAAGTTGGTTACAACAATACAAAGTATTCATATAATAGTTGTGTGATGTAACAAATGATCAAGAATGATAGTGCAATGTAGCAACATTTTCAATATTGCAACTAGTGTCAACTCAGCGGTTCCAAACCTTCAACAGAGGGGATAAAGATGTGCACTTTTGCTATGTTAATCTACTAACTAGTCAAAATTAAGCTGCAACGTCAAAAATTGTGTCACAGACACCCGCTTCAAATTTCATTGCCAAATGAATAATTGTTGCAGCATTGGAAATTCCATCCCCTACATTAAAGTTGCTATAACAATGAAACACAAACTTTGAATAGTGAAATAATACACCATTTCAAAGAGAATTTAATGCTCTACAAACCTACGATAAGCATTGATTTTTACGATGCATTGTTGGAGAGTTATAAGCCCTGAAAGAGGCTCTATGAGCTCATAATCTGCATTGATTTTTCCCATCAATTTTTAAAAAGTTATAAGAGTAGAAATAGAAAAAAATTGGAGGGGAACGTGTTTTTTTCAAAAATGTCACACATTTAAGAGCGGATATCTCGAAAACTAGAAAAGTTGTGAGATGAATATTGTAGGAAATTATATAAGCTTTACTTTTGTATGTAACAGTTATGTCCGTAAGATACATAGTTTTCGAGTTATATGCGAGAAACCAAAAAATGGTACCTTTGAACCACCCCACCCCCTTAGCACAAGGGGTAGGGGTGGGGATATTTTTACCTCCTTAATACCCAAAACAAAATTGCGGGGTCAAATATAGTCTTCCAAACTTTTCTCACTATACCCTCTTTTGAGCATTCATTGCCTGGACTATATAATAATAAAGTTATGATGTTGGATGCTTTGTTGCTATTGTTAGATGCAGAATGGAAACTGGGTAACACACACGATGGCTTTTGATGTTCACACTTTCTATCCGTCCATCTACACTGTGTAATATGTTTTGGTGTCTGAAAGAGAAAAAAACAAACGAATTATTGATTGATCGAATGATAAAAAATGAGTTGATGAAATTTGAAAATAACATTTAAAATGTTCAAGTTGTAGCGATAGGTAGGAGTGGTAGAATAAATATGTTGTAAAATACTTCTACTTACAGTTCACTAAGCATAAGACCCAATTCACACCAAAGTGGCGTAGAGTCGTAGAGGACTCTCACACCTCTACAAATATAGAAATATGGTCCAATGCAAACAGAATGGACTTGGTGATAAATCTCTTCTGTTTGTATTGGACTATATGATAGGCGTTTTGCGCTAAGACTGATTTGCTTGAACAAAGCGAGGTACGAACATGGTGTAGTGAGTAGACGGGGAGATTTCCAGGGTAGTCAGTGCTGATTTTTGAGGGTAGTAATGTAAGTCGGGAATATTCCCATTGGGAAGAAACTTATGATTGGGTAATATTTCTCTGCCCAAGAAACCATGGGAATAAATTGCATTAAAATAGTTTATATTATTTATCAATTTCAATCACATTTGACAATCATAATAAATAAATCATCCATTCAAAAAAGCAGTGTAAATAGCTCACAAGTTACATCAATTTTTTATATAATTTGGCTAGACTTTACGTTCAGTGAACCAGTGATCACCTATATCGATGAATTAAGTTGGGTTAGTTAGATAGTATTAATTAAATACTATCGATTTTACTGATTCAATTAAAGCAAAGCGTCCCCTTCTTTATCCTTTATCATAATAAGTATATCATGAAAATGATAGGGAGAGGAAAAATAAGGTAACCCTGTGCTGTTCCTCTCCCAAATTTGGATAAAGTTACACATAGTCCGAAATATGTCAAGTCTTGTAGTTCTTCACTTCACAAAATTTTCAGCCCTAAAATATTTTCAAATTTAGATGCTTCAAAACCAAGCCTTCGTAGAACGAATATTACACATTATTATCACAAAAAATGAAATATTCACATACTACAGTAATGAAATTTTGAAGGAGCGAACATTCTAGTATGTACTTTATTATTTTATTTTTGGGTTTAAATTATTGTGAGCTTCTTTTCAAGTAATAGATGATTTATTATAAATTTCTTGAGCAATAAAAGACGAGAGAAGTAAACCCAAAATTCAACTTCTTGAGCAATTCAAGACGAAGTAAACCCAATATTTTGATGACTAAGCTTACTTGACTGTTAGGAATATGAGTATAACAGATTTAATTTACAAGACATAAAATGGGAGTAGCATCATAATAGTGGTACCGTATACAATAATCAAGGATGTGCACCACGCTTTTTGATTCTTATTACTGGCAAATTATCAAAGTATTACGAATTGTATACTATCAATTTATTTAGATTTGACTAATTTCAAGAAAAAACTTTTATCATTTTTACTTTTTGATATATTGGGCGCTTTGAAAGCGCCAAAAGTTCAAATCTTGGGGCAGATCCATTACATCATAAATGATAGCAAATAAATTCATACTTTGAGGATGGATCTTTCCCAATATTTGAACGTTATGTGCTTTTAAAGCGCCTAATATGAAAACGAAAACAAGATTAAAATATTTTTTCCTTGGAAATATGATCTATTCAAGTATCTTGATAGAATTCAAATCAAAATACCTTCGAAATGGATCCAATAATAAGTTTCCAAAAGCGTGGCGCGGAGCCTTAAATTATTAGAAAATGAATGCTTATTCCTCCACACACTCATCAAGAAGTGATAAATATTAATTTATTTTTAAATTATTTTTCAATTTGACTTGTTTATATGATTATCAATAAGTTTAGTTGAAAAAGGCGTTTTCTTAGTTATCATACAAAATAATCATAAACTCCCGGACATTTATGAATTTTGGGAATCAACTCCCTGGGAATAAATGTTTCTGATCTTGAATTTCAGGGAATTTTGCATCATAAGTTGAGAGATGTTTGATTTGAAATTGAGTTCTTAGTCAATTACCAACTCAATTTAAAATCATACACCCTCTTGAACATAATCACTGACAAAACAATTTATAGGTTTAATGGTCGAGTTAGATTTAATAAGTGGTGTCCAAGATTCAATAGTCCATTATATTTAATAAATGGCCTAGAAACTGGGCATACAAGTAATATAATCTGACAGTTTCAAATTGGCAGGCAAGTGAAACAAGTTTGAATGTTCTTGTTTGGGGATGAGACTCGTTTAATGGATTCTAGATAATTGCGAATAATAATTATTGTTCATCTCTAAGACCAATGATCAAGTAACGCATTACTCACCGTCGAATGATTTTGTGTCTTCATGAACAGGCCTCTCTACACTGACATGGGGGTAGATTACAGACTGCATGTTTTCTAAAAAATAAGAAAGTGTTGGATATGAATGGGAAGAAAGAAAACTAAAATTGTAAACAAGTTAAGAGTTTAAGCTAGGGACTTGCTCCATTCAGGATGGATTAGAACCTTATGCCACAAACCTCCTGCAATCATTTTTTTTCCTGAGGAATAAAACATAATTAATTATTTCAAACAAGAATGGAAAGTTAATATTACATCAGATATCCTTTATAGAAGACAGTAGACAGAGAATCGGAAACTCTGTTCTTCTATCTCTCTCTCCACTGTTATTATAACGGTAATAAAAGCATATTATATTATAATATAGTAATATTTGTAAAGTGTCTATATGTAGACAAGTATGCACAATTGAAGTGCATTAAAAACTTGTGAGTCTATAAAGATCTAGATAGATAACAATAATTTTTACAGACGCCATTTAGTAAAAATTCTAACACAAAATAAATTTTTAATGTCAAATGCATTATAAGAATATTTACATGCAATTTAAAATGCATTATAAGAATATTTACATGCAATTTAAAATGCATTATAAGAATATGCAATTTACAGGGCTACGGCATATCTTCCAGTATCAATGATTGTTGGTTTTACAAAAAGTTAGGCTACTGGTTACGGGAATGAATAATTATTGATAATCCTGAAAAGCTAACTATATCATAACATAATATAAAGGCAAAAAATTCATTATTTTTTGAATAATAAATTGGACCTGTTTATTTTGAAAAGTTTGATTTTCAATCAAATTTGTTTGTCTTACCTGGAACCTGGTACAGTACAGTGAAGAATAACATCAATCTTCATCATTATTTTATGTTATCATACAGCTATATAGTCTAGCTCAAATCGATTTTGAAAAATAATTTTATTTTGAAACTTTGGCTGTCCCTCATTGTCGAATCTAACTGCCGTTGTGACTCTTTTATCTACGGCAAGAACATTTCTCAATGGTCTTCCCAGAGATAAGCGAGAAGAATATTTTTTGAGGTAAGTGAGAGATATTTCTCGCGTGAATGACAGAAGGTCCAAGCGATTATCTTTGTACACGTTAGTCAAGCGGTAGAGGAGCCAGGCATTATTCACTGAAGCATTTATTGGAAACATCAATAGCTGCCAATACCATTTTTTCCCACGAATACCAATTCTCAGTTTCGATACATTTTCATCAAGCCTATCCACACCTCCCATATATTGATTGTATAGAACGACACAAGATGGTTGGTCAACCATGATATGCTTTTTTTCTGCTGCACTCCAACGCCGAGCTCTACCAATGGGGTTCACTCCATATGCTGTTGAAGCAACAGTCACTACATTATTGTCGTTGTATCTTACCAGAGTCACATTGCTATTTTTTTCAGAGACTTGCTCATAAGACCCTCTGGGTAATTTCTGAATTTTTTTCACATCAGGAAGTGGAGCCTTCTCGATTCTGTTTGCACGAATTGTCCCTGTTCCTGTGTGACCCATCTCTTTCAATTTTTTGAAGTAGAGCAACTGAGCTGAAGAAATTGTCGAAGTAAAAGTTGTAGCCATCATTTCTTGGAGGGAGAACATTGCATAGGTTCACTACAGATGATGCCCCAACTCCCAACTCCTAACTCTGGATAATTATTCCCAGACTTGGAGCCTTCATAGAGATTGGCTTGTACTAGGTACCCTAACCTTGTACACATACTCCATGCCTTGTACCCAAATCGTATAGGTTTTCCATGAATATGCTGTTTGGCACTGTGTCGACCATAATAAGGAATCATAGTTTCATCAATACTCAAATGAGCTTCACCATCAAAGAATCTACACCAACGCTCATTCAGTTTTTTCCAAAGTGGTGCCACTTTTGCAAACTTTGTATCTTTGTCCAAATTATTGTTATCACAGACATGCAGACACCTCATGATAGACAAAAATTTATTCCTTGGCATAGCTTCAGCAATTCCCTTATTCCAAACATCATCTTTCATCTCCCAATACATTTTAACACGAGGTACTTCACAATACCCAGATGTCAATAGAATACCAATGAAACATCTGATATCGGCAGCAGTGTAGTTGGAAGGAAGCCCTTTCTCAGCAGCATACATGTTAGTCTGGTTACAAATGAGTTGAATGATTTCATCGTCATAAAATAGCTCAAAAAGCCCAACAGGATCTTTTCCATAGTTCATCAGCCAATCTGGGATTTCCCACTCTTTTTCGTGAATTGGTTTGATGTCTTTTCTCTCCCATTCCATTTCATTCCGATTCTGCTTCTTATTCTTCTTAGGTTGCTTACTAGAGCTGGCTTTTTCAACTCTTGGTTCAGGTGGAGTAACATTCTCATGATTTGGTATTTCACAAGTTCCATCCAGCTTCCTCCTTTTTTTCTTTTTCTGACTATGATGCTCAATAGTTTCATCAACAGTTGTAGGTGGATGTTCAACACTTTCATCAACAATTATTGTAGATTGACTGTTGTTATCTGCTGACTGATGTATAGTGTTGTCTCCAAAGTCTTCAGTTGAAATGGTTTCTGAGGTTATACCACCATCATTGAAAACTTCCAGTTGCCCCTCAGTCTCTGCTAGAAGTTGATTTCTTGACAGATGATTGATGTCTGCATCGTCTTCCTCTCCACTGTCTTCATCTGAATCAGCATTGTTCAGAGGAGGTGATATGTAGATGTTGGCTCCAAACACACAACTCTCTGATTCGATAATATTCATTATGTCATCCAGAGTGTAGAATCTGTAGGGGAAAAAATAATTGTGATAAATAAACTAGTGAAAAACAAGAAATAAATGAAAATAAGATAACTGAAAAATTTCATAATATAATATGCTTGAGAGAATATGATGTATAGATGGAATTTGCATTGATTATCTGAATAAATATTATTGATTTATAAAAAATATTACATGAATACTCAAGTGAAAAAGTTGCATTATTATTGAACATAATACTGTTGATGATTTTTCTTTCATGAACTGTGTCGAAGAACTGCTGAGTAATAATAATCAAAGTGATCAGAAATGATTTTTGTAGATGCAATTAGTAGAAAGCATCATGTAGTCAATGGAGACCGCTGTTCCATTATTGGAACAATGCATCTTTGTAGGTTATGGAACTTCATGTAGTCAATGGAGACCGCTGTTCCATTATTGGAACAG
>NW_024090585.1:0-28146 GCF_014356525.2 Nilaparvata lugens
TAGAACAAATGCACTTGATCTTTTCATTCACAACTTGATGCATCGATTTGCAGTTCAAGAGTGATCAACAGCTAATGATTGCTATTCACCTCATAGTGTTCAATAAGATATCATGGTTGATATTGGAGGAGCACATATAATCCCTCAAGAATTCACATACAAAGAGATTTTTCCATATTCTAATGATATGTGTTCAATGTTTCAAAACAATGAATCTATAACTGGTTAATCATAGTCATTCAATTACATAGTAGGTAACCCCTGCTCCGCTAGAGTCTAATTAAAAAACATGACAAACTGGAAACTTGACGCAATGAACTTGAAGAATTGAAAATAGGCCTATAACCATCCTCGGTTGATAATAAATCTAAATGCAAAATTTCAAGTTAATCAGTCCAGTAGTTCAGACGTGATGATGCGTCATTCGTGAATTTCCTATCCCTTACGTGTATAAGCCAGTTCTATACTTTATCATAATATAGATTATATTGAAGCATGACGAATATCTTGATTTAAAAAGAAGAAACCAATCTTATATTTTAATGTTTAATCTACCTCATGTATTGTGTATTCAGTTATTTTTATATTATATTTTAGTAATCCCAGATCTTTGTAATGAATCAGTTATTCCATCAATTTTTGTTTACCTAAGTAATTGATTCAAAATAATTTCGAAATACTCCTACAATCCAGTTTGATACTTTCACAGCCTTCAAGTGAAAAGTATATTTATTCATAGCTCATCCATCGTGAATAATAAAGCATTATCAGGCCAAATATTGCACGATTTGGCCGTTAATCTTTCGATAGTTTGGACTCGCCAGTGGATGATTCTCCGGTAAGCTGTAATTTCCAGGTAGTTTCTGAGTGAATGATGATAAGTTGTCTCTAAATTGGTTATTACAGCTCATCAATTTCAACCTTTCCAGTTTATTCATTCATTACACCCGAAAAACTTCATATTGAGCTGGATATCACGTCCGTTTTTATGGTCAATTAGTTTCTTTTCCGTGAAAAGCTTTGAGTAGGAGATTTATGGAATGGACGACTCTTGTCACGTAATAGCAGGTCGTTTTATTTTGCGGAGGTAAGAGTTAAGAACTCTTATCAACATCAGTTATTACGAAACGGCAATGATTATTTCTCGAAAGTCAAATTTAATAAGACATCACCGTTAAGTTCTCACGCACCGAATCAAGGATCACGTCCATCAGATCAACTGTATGTCAATTTAGAGGTCAAAGGATGAGAATTCGTTGAAATACCCAGTGACCTACAATTTAATTTTCGCCGACAGAATCTCCACTTACATCATCAACGCTAATATCATCCTGAAATATTTATGAATTTGATTTGGTAGCGTATGAGAAATCACTAAGCATAGAACAATTGAACAAATGTTATGAAGCAAAAAAAAACTCCGAAGACGCAAATTCTAGAATTATAATTTAATTTATTCAAATTTTCCGTCAATGGATAATGAGTTTTCAACACGCTTTGAAGAATTCGATAACCTAGCTACGAGAGACAACAAACACAAAAGTGATTTTATTAATTCAATTGGTTGAGAAAATGTTATACGTGCACCGTTTTGTTATTTCTGATAATTTTGTTATATGCAATTCAATACAATATCTATGCAAAACTGTGAGATGGATTAAATTTCCTGATTTGTTCATTGATGAATGTGATTCATGTGATTGGTTTCCCCTAGTCATGCTGCAATGAATTTATTTTTATATGGTTTCAAGAAAATATTTAGCTATTGCAGAAAATATATAACTATTTTTTGCTATGGAGAGAACTTTAATACAATGCTTGTATCATTATCACTCGATTATAATTATTAAAGAGTCTACAGATCTATGAAGTGATTCGGATTAGTTAAATCATTCAACTCGAAGTGTTTTATTGTCGTTGTTTGATATCTATCAGCAATCATAGCGGGCATTTAGAAGATTCAATAGCATCACTTCATTGATATGAGGCAGTCGTTTATGCACAAAATTACTCCCGATTGTTTTTAGATTTCTGTTTGTGCAGTGTTATTCACTGCTAGATATTTCAGAGACGTCAAATTTCAAGTGTGTGTACTATCATTAATGGTCAAACGAGCAATTCAATAACGATTAGGAAAGATCACTATCATTCTACTAATGACAAGTGTTGAAAACGCATTGATCAATTCATAGACGAAAGATTAGGCTCAAATTACTTATAAAGACTCTTGAAGTCTAATAGCAGTAGCAGATATCTAGAAAGAAACAATTCATCAACTATTCCTAACAACTTCCTCCTCCAATATGTTTCAATTTAGAAGTGTAGAGATGAACTTCTCTCTAAATTTTTTAAACTTTATTTAATTATGAGAAAATTGATAAATACAATTTTTTTCAAGGTCATCATGATACCCATTTGTTAAGACCTATCAACAATCAGCAAAATTACATTTCGACAAACATCATATCGCAGGGATGACTATTGCTTTTTCTATAAGGCTGTTAAAGACTGTAGGAGTCCTCGTGTCTGTATGGACTTATGTGAGTTGAATTTAAATGTTATCATAGAATTATGACCGTTTGTTTATAATCCTTCAGCAAATAAATCGTTGAAATATACACACAGTTTCTTGAAGAATCATGGTTTCTGTTTCTGTATGGCGGTGATAGACCAATACCATGTTTTTCGAAATTGCAATGTGCTTTCAAATGCTAACTGCACACCTACAACTCACTACTCACACCGTAGATGCTATCTCACAGAGTAATGCAAAGCTGTTTCTTTATCCTTGACATTATGCTGAGCAATAATTATCACCGGCATAAGGTTCGAAATGGTCGACACTTACATGTGTACTCGTAATATTATTTACCTTTCCATCTTAGGAGCTGGAAGTATTGAAGAGCAGAAGACGCAAAATTCGCTGTTGCTGAGCGATAAATGAAGTTCAGTTTCATTATGATTATGAACATTGCATTCGGTAACGGATGGGCATTAGGAGAAGAAGATGATTATGAAATAATTTATATTCCCAATCAAATTCTGACACATATAAATGAACAGTCATGCTTACCAATTACAGATTACGGCAAGATTTATTAATTATTGTAATATTTCAATATTGGATAACTTCGAAAAATGCAAACGAACTGAAAATACTAATACTTTACTATAGAGATTGTCTCAAAATAGCACCATCTACCAAGTCGATAACAGATTTTTAAAAAGCACTTGGTCCAAAATTGATCAAGAATTTTAACTTTGAATATGTTCACAAATTGGATAGCATTCGAATGATTCAATGAGCAACATATATAATTGTATGATAAGATAGTCACATAATTAAGAAAGTACTTTCATTTCCATGGAAATGATAGAGAGGATCAATGAAGAAAAGCCAGTGAAAATCAAAATGCCGCCCAATAAGGAGGGGGGAGCTAGGAAATTTGAGTAATTCTTGGGAGCGGGGGTTTACGAACCAATTTGTGGGGGGGGGTCTAGTCCAAGAGGGGGGATTTGACACACACCTGCGCCCAATCATCTTCTTGGAGGCCTAATCATCAACTGAAATAAAAATCAGCTTTCAGTGCAAATTCTTGAATTCATTAAATAATAGTCATAAAAGACTATTATTAATCTTTAACGGTCATGTAAGAAAATAATTCTCACCTTTTGAAGTAAATACCATTTGACAATTACAACACAGCAATTGAAATAACATTATTTATTTCAACACTTGGGTGTTGAAAGTTTATTTACACTGTAGGTGAGAGAGGAAGGAAGTTCAAAGATTTAACGGTGCAACAGGTGCTCAATAATCTAGCTAACTTATTTTGAACGTATTAAACAGCATTCTTGAATGATGTCCGATATATCAATTAGAATTAATAAACAAAAAGCTCAACTAATTACAAAGTAGAAAAAAATTTCAAGTAAGACTATCTCTTATCTGAGAGCATGCAATACAATTATTGATTACACTATCAATTCTGAGTGGTGCATGCGACTATATCTTTCTTGAACTACATTCTCCCAAGTGTAGTAGAATATGTTGCATCGCATTGAATGACAGACAATATTTGATTCGATACTAAAACAATAGAGGACCCTGCATTCACTTCATAAGTTTTTATAGAGGCTGAACAAATTCAGTTTAATGATCAAGGAAGCAATTCGATGTTGGTGGTTCTACTTCAGTCGCATGTCGATTGAATGAACTCGATGTGACAGTAGTGTTTTATTTAATGCCTAAAATATTTATCATAACTGAAAACTGTCCAGAAGAATGTCATTGCATTAGAAAGCGGCAGTAGGAAACGAAATTCGATTCTTCAACTGTAGCTTTGTCCCTGATGTGGTACTGGAGTAGTTATTACTGTAATAATTTATTACATATTTAGCTGTCCTTCGATATGCTTTTATTACTAGCAGGTTACTTATCCATAAAATCCTTCGAAGAGGACATTTCAAGGCAACTGAGAACGTGGCTAAGAAAAATATTGTTGCCCTGAGTACACGGATCTGTAATAGCGATTGCCTCCACTGCAGCGAGGTGAGCTTGACCTTTTCACTGCGTTTATCAGTCCAAGCTCGATTCGACTTGCTTCACATTGTTTTCTTTCGTATGGTGTACTATTGCAAGAATTGGAATGATCTTCGTTGTGGATAGAATGCGGTAAAGGTTATTCAATTCACCCACTAGGCAATTTACGGAACATTTTTTCAATTTCTCCCCAGCAATCTATAACTGCAATCAAACTCGAATTCGCTAAGCTTCCTATTTTATCTGTAGCCAATTATCAAGAATGATACCCTCGAATCAGATATGTCCTCAATTTCTGTGTTTTTCTACGTTTTCTCAGATTTTCCGAGAACAAATGCCTAGCTAGGCTAGTTCACTATATTTGTCAATCAATATTCGATATATCTCATCAAGTGAAACCACATGAGCAAGGCTGTATCAATTTATCGATTATAAAATCAAAATGGTACTTAATCACTCACTCATCATCAGGAGCACTCTCGAGGGGCAATCAGAACATATCTCTAAAAATATCCAAATAAAGGCCATAAATATGTTTTTATTGCGTTTTCTATACTTTTTTGAGAACTAATAAGCAGGAATTGTTTGACTTTGATACACAGGTTCAGATTAGGAATAAAGATGTTGTGTTGAAAAGCCTTTGAAATACATCAAAGAAATGCCAATAATCGGCTTTTCTCAGCTTTTCCGAATCTGAAAATTTATTGACCCGGGAGTTTGATGACAAATGGTCTCATTTCTTCTGGCTGGTTCAGCCAGAAAAGTTTGAATGACAAATGGTCTCATATCAGGCTGAGTCTTAGCTACACGTATAAGGCGAGCGAAGCAATCCTGCTGGTAGTGTATTGTGATAGTTTTTTATATTTTATCGATTTCCAATATTTGTTATATCGAATTTACCTAGTGTTAAAGAACACATGATTTGGGACCCAAACGATCTTCCCCTTTGGAGCCGCCACTGCGTCAGAGTGAAGGAATAATACTTTTTCATTATTTTTTGTCCTATGTTGCTTCTAGCGGCTAAATCCTGAATACTGGAAATACGCAATAAAAAAATCGAAGCATGAGGTTTTGTTGAAATATAGATTAAGATAAATACTGTAGCCTACCTCCTATTTCAAATGTTGTAAAAATGTTGTAGGATGATTCTCGAATGAATAATTGATTATTGTAGATGAGGTATATGACTTCATTGAAATATATGATTTCGATTCTTAAATTTAGATTGTCTCTTCGGGAACTCCTCGGTAATGAGTCTTTATCAACTGTCAACAAGTATTCTGTTTGACTTGCTGGAATTGATTTGATTCTCAACATTTATACCACTAATCTACATAATACATCGGTGAGCGGTGAATGTTTGCAAATAGAGTGTGAATAAATGTTTTAAGTTTTCAATCTAAATTTGTGTACCTAATTTGAGACCACTCTGCAGCCTCTTATGCTGGCGCAGCCTAGACGAAGCTACTGAAGCGAAATAGATTACTGTTCACATATGATATTGATACACGGTACCAGACACATAAGGAACGACATCACAGGAAAGTTAACCAAAGTTGCAAAAAACTGGTTCCAACAAAAGCCAGTTTTAAGCTTGATACTGTTCTTGGTATATTTTTAACTGTTTGTGCGAAAAAAGTAGTTCTGGCTTGGAGCGGTGTGGTGTCCAGCAAGGAACTGAACGAGCAGGCAAGAATAAATTACAAGAAAAATTTCCCTTTCATTGATCGTGTCCACTCCCGTAATCACAGCTAGGAAAGACTGATTAGAAGGAGGACTAATTAATTTTCTCCAATGATTTGCAGTTTCTTCGTTGCTAGAACAAATTAAGTTCTACTTAACTTACAATTTGCTAATCATCTCTCACGCCACTACCTCAGGCCACACTACTATGAAATAGAGGAAAACACTCCGTAATAAACTAATCATTTTCATTTCATGACCAGGATCAACACCTATAAGATTCCTTGAAGCTAAAGACATTAAACAACTATTGTCATAAAGTGATAAACGTATTAATAAATGAAAAATAAGGTCAGTGGTTTAAGATTCAGTTAGGTTCACCACAGCAATAATTAAAGGGAATCGATACGCGGAAATAGTTGAATATTGTAAAGTCGAAAATGCAGGACTTATTAAAATTATATTATATTAGAAGTAGTATTGAGACAAGTATGAATTTTATATATATATATATATATATATATATATATATATATATATATATATATATATATATTATGAAACTTACATGACCTAGAATTCAAAATTTGACTAACAAACCTGTGAATGTTCAACAACATTCTGAATAGAATAATATTGTCAATATTTTCCGCAATTCGCATACAATACACTGTTGAAAGAAAACTCATTGAGTTATTATAGTGTGGGCGCAAATGTCATTCCGTGGTCATTTTTGAGCAACAGCCGTGGAAGATGTCTCAATTTATTTATTCGTTAGGTCTAGCATAATAAGGATCATGATGATGATAAGTCGAAATCACAGGCAAACACCTCGCCAAAATTTTCAGGGTTTTGCTATATCGCTTGTATTTCAATAACCGTTTAAGATATTCAACCGTTTTTTCAGACGAAAATATTTTTAAAATCTTCCTCTACAATTTTGTCACAGATGTTATTTTGAAGTTTTGGAAATATTCTACAACACTGTGCCAATAATACTAGTGTTTGTCTACTGCGAATACATTATACAGAGTGGAAAGTGAAATATTGTCCCCGAAAAATGTATGTTTCAAGTTTTTGAAATGGAATAAATAATGGAAAGAGTGGTTGAAATGAGATGATTCTCTTGAACATTATTTTTTGGTTAATTCTAAACACTTTGGTGGTAAAACCAATCCGATATTCTCACAATAACTGAATGACAAGCGATATAAAAATTTTGTCAATAATGACCGCCATCTTGTATTTTTCAATGATGTCGAATATCTTCGTTGTTTCCATCATCAATATTCTTATTCCTCTTATTGTAACGAAGAGATTGAGACCATTTGCAAGTCTCTATCTTGAAGTAGTCATGAAAAAATCTATTTTATAGTTCTAGCTTGTTACCTCATGCGTATGGAAAAACGCACCAGAAATCATGCAGGGTTTTCTTTGGAGGGCGCTGGAGAACTCATTTTTTGACATATCGTTCCAAATTTGGAAAAATGCTCTAAATTTCATAGATTTAAAATTTCTCTGTATCTCTTGCACAAAAAAATTATAATGAATGAAATTTGAACAAATTTAGAAAAGAAGTTTTTTTGGGCTTTTGAAGGTTATAACTAAAAAAATATGCGTTTAGAGGAAAGTTTTATGAAACAAAAATTGTAGAGGAAGATTTTAAAAATATTTTCGTCTGAAAAAACGGTTGAATATCTTAAACGGTTATTGAAATACAAGCGATATAGAAAAACCCTGAAAATTTTGGCGGCCATCTTGTTTCCGAGGTGTTTGCCTGTGATTTCGACTTATCATTATCACGATCCTTATCATGCTAGAACTAACGAAAAAATTGAGAGATCTTTCACCACTGTTACTCAAAAATGACCATGGAGTGCCTTGTTCATGACATTTGCGCCCGGACTATATTGGAGCATAATAATAATAATAATAATAATAATAATAATAATAATAATAATAATAATAATAATAATAATAATAATAATAATAATAATAATAATAATAATAATAATAATAATAATAATGTTTTATTAACTCAAGAGCTTTTACAAACATAGAGTTTCGTCATACAGTAATTTAGAGTCAATACAATATTAATATAAGTTCCATTCCATAGTCTATTCAATATAAATCTTATCACAGCTTATTTGTTCCACTGCTGAATCAGTCTAGATCATAATTAAATTTTACTATAACAGAAAAACAACAACAACATATCTATTTATGATTAAAACAATACCAATAAAATTATTGATAGCATTTATATCACAGTCAGGTCAAATGGAGAATAAAAAGAATCAATCACAGTCAGTTCAAATCACAAAAACATTGTATAAAACATAAATAATCTATATCAATCATCCCTACTCAGACTACATACACAAAATGCACATGAATGCGTCAATTATATAAAAATAATCTCAGCATCACGACAAAATCAGTCAGAACAAAAATATCTACAAGTTTACACAACTCACAATAGTCATCATGGCCCTCAAAAAACTCATCAGCCGAGTAATATGCTCCTTCAAAAAACAACTTATAAAGGTCAGCCTTGAACCCTCTCAATACACCGTTAGTGAACAACAGCTTCAAAAAGCGTGGAAGTCTATTATAAAACTTGCACCCCGCATAACTAGGCTTCCTCTCAAATAGCTTTATCCTATGAGGCTGATTTTCAAAGTTTTCTTTCCCTCTAGTATTGTACGAATGCATATCGGCTCTAAGTCTGAAATTCGTTCTATTTTGGACTGAATACATGATCAGCCTGAAAACAGTTCTACTAGTCCAGGCAATGAATACTCAAAAAAGGGTATAGAGGGAAATGTTTGGAAGACAATTTTTGACCTCGCAGTTCCGTTAAGGTGAGTGAGGAGGTAAACATATCAAAAGTCCCCACCCCTACCCACTGTGCTAAGGGGGTGGGGGTGGTTCAAAGGGTACCATTTTTTGGTTTCTCGCATATAACTCGAAACCTCTGCATTTTACACACATGACTATTCTATAAGAAATTGAAGCTCACATAATTTCCTATAATATTGAACTGACAACTTTTTCTATATCTCTTTCACTTTTCGAGATATCCGCTCTAAAAGATGTGACATTTTTGAAAAAGCACATTTTCCCTCAATTTTTTGCTATTTTTACTCTTTTAACTTTTTCAATATTCATGGGAAGAATCCATGCTGATCATAAGCTTATAGAGCATCAAACTCTCTTCAATATGATGTATAATTTCACAAGTTTACGCACATCCCCACGACTGTTTCAGCAGCTTCAGTGTTGAGTGTGAGATCTTCCGTTATGCAAAAATAGACCAATTGACATAGGAATTTGGAAAGAATATTTTGAACACAATTTTTGACTTTGCAGCTTTGTGGGACCAGTTAGGGGGTGAACATATCAAGAGTCCCCATCCCTATCCCTTGTGCTAAAGGGATGAGGGTGGTTTAAAAGTTGCATTTTTCAATGTTTTGCTTACACGCTCATATCTTGAGAAAAATGCGTTCAACCGACATGAAAAACTATTCAGAAATGAAGCATGATAAATTCTCTACAATATTTGCTCTATGGTGATTCGTGATATCTCCAACAGTTTTCGAGATATACGCTCTTAAAAGTGTTAAATTGTTAAAAATAACAGCTTTTAATCTTATTTTTTTGATGTTTCAGGGCCTACAACTCTCCAACAATGCATCATAAAAATTAATGTTCACCGTAGATTTGTAGAGCTTTGTTTTCTCTTTAATTTGATGTACTATTTCACTACTTAATGTTTTCCCTCTATTGGTATAGCGAATTCATTATAGGAAATTATGTGAGCTTCAATTTCTTATAGAATAGTCATGTCTGTAAAATGCATAGTTTTTCGATTTATATGCGAGAAACCAAAAAAATGTACCTTTGAACCACCCCACCCCCTAAGCACAGGGGTAGGGGTGGGGACTTTTGATATGTTTACCTCCTCTCACTTACCTAAACAGAACTGGGGGGTCAAAAATTGTTCCCCCTATAATAACACTTCGTTGACTGGGCTATACAGTCAGTAGCGATAGCGATTGAATGCTTCTTTACAAGGGTGGTTGTATCCGAGTCCCGCCAGATACCTACACTTCTGTGTATGAGGAAAATTCTATCCAAGTTCGTTTTTGATGAACTGCCCCACAATTCAATACCATATACTAAGTGTGTATACTAGTATGAATATACTTCTTGAAATTTTACTAATAAGATCATCTATATTTGTACTCAAGTGAGCGGCTGTCTATAAGTATGCCAAGTAGCTTAACAACATTCTTCTTCTTCTTCTAGTGCGTCTCCTATCGGAGGTCGCTATCAGCACAGCAATCCAGATTTATTCACCGCCGCTCAAAACAAGTCTTGCTACTGCAGTCAAACCAATCCCTCAAATTTTTAAGCCAGGAAACACGTCGCCTTCCTACACTCCTTTTTCCGCTGATTTTTCCTTGAACTATAGTCTGCAGAGTTATATTTGTGGCTTCTCATTAGATGTCCAAGGTTCAGGAGGTTCCTCTTTTTTATGGTGTAAACAATTTCACATTGTTTATTCATTTTCCCTAGGATTTCCATGTTGGTGACTCTCCGTCCACGGTATCCGCCACATCCTGCGGTAGCACCCATCTCAAAGGCTCCAACTTATCCATATGGTTCTTTTTGAGGGTCCATGATTCCATCCCCTACAAGAGAGTGGAAAACACGTAACAGCGTAACATCCTCATTTTCAATTCTATATTTATGTCCCGGCTCGCGAACAATTTTTTCATTTTTACAAATGTCGATCTGCATCTCAATCCTTTTTCTCATCTCTCCCGTCGAATCCCCCCTTTCCTCCACCCACGTCCCCAGATATCTATACTTATGGACCCTCTCTATGACTGTACCATCCACCATTACGTTTGTCTGAATTTGTCTATTCAAGCTTTCCTGACCACCATTAATTTGGTTTTCTTCAGATTCAATTTCAACCAAATTCACCACATCTGTCATGCAATTTTGGATCAATCTTTGCATATCCTCCATATTGCTTGTCACAAGACAGTGTCATCAGCATACCTTATATTATTTATGGCTTCTCATTTATATTATATGCCCGCCAACTCCTCCTCCAAAACTTCATTGAAGATAGCTTCGCTGTAGACATTAAAAAGGAGTGGAGACAAAATACAGCCCTGTCTACCGCTCGGCGGATCTCGATTTCCTCAGTCAATTGATTCTCTATTCTTGCAGCCGCCTTCTGACCCCAATAAAGATTGCTGATTATTTTATATCGCCCGCATCAATGCCCTTGTTGTCAAGCAACCTGTACATCACTCCATGCCTTACCTTGTCAAATGCCTTTTCAAAATCTGTGAAACAGGCATAAACGTCTTGATTCATGTCTAGGCATCTCTGGAAAGCACATTAACCCAAAGAGAGCCTCTCTTGTTGCGAGCCCTTCTCGAATCCAATTGGGTATTGCTTATCCCTTCCTCAAGTTTTCTATATACCTTTTGTGTATAATTTTTAGAAACAACTTTAGGGTATGGCTCATAAGCACAATAGATCTATATCAGTGCACTCCTTGGGTTAGGTTTCTAAGAATAATTACAAAAGTGGAGATCAACCATTGTGTGGGTTCTCCCTTCTCATAAAGGTTCACAAGAATATCAATTACATCTTCATCAAGAGCTTGATGATCTCTATGGGGTTCTGATCTGGACCTGCAACTCTACCTGCTTTCATTACTTTTGAAGCATATTCCACTTCTGATCTCAATATCATCAAAGTACTTCCCCTCTCTCTACAACTGGTCTTACGGTCTTTCGTCTTGGGAGAGCTCCTGAGAGATATGCTTTCCATCTCTTTAGTTTTTCCTTCACATCAGTTATAATACTCCCGTCCTTATTCTTTATTATTTGTACTCGCTCTGCTTCGCGCGACATCCACCAGTTCTTTAACCTTCTTATGCACATGGAAGCTGTCAAAATTCTTCTCCAATACTTCTATTTCTTCACATTGTAATGTCAGATACTCTTCCTTAGCCTCTCTTATACTCTTTTGAATTCCTTTCTGTAGTTCTCTATATTCTTCTTCCTTGCCCTTGCTCAGGGGCCCAGCCCCCCAAGGGCAATGGCGCATGCCCCCCCAATCCAAGTGTAATGCCCCCCCCCCAAGATTCCAATTCCCAACCCTTTAGTTTTTAACATTAGTCAGTGCTCAGTGTATGACAATAGAATTCACATCTTACATTCTAATCTTCCAAAGGACATTATTCACCTTTGTTCTTGTGGGGAATTCTTTCTGTTTCCATAATATTATAAAAATATATACCATCGTTTCTTATCTCTTTTAAAGTAGAAATAAAGTACCTCTTGATATTATTTTTGAGACTAGCAGTGCACCCGTTCTTTTCGGGAGGACTAAAAAGTACTACATCACATCAGGAAAACTACATGACAAATATTTTAATAGGATATTAAAAGATAAGTGAGGGAGGCTTTGCTTTTTAAATGTAAAGGTTACTTATAAAAAGTTGAATAATAATATCATGATATTCTTTTATTGCAAAAGAATATTTTGCATAGCAATTTTGGTGAACATTCATACAAATTTGGACCAATTTTATTCATACAATATAATGTCGGCAAGTTTAGGTATTCTAAATCCTATACTATTAAACGACAATTTCTGTTTAGATGTTTTGATGTTTAAATGTTTATATGTTTGTATTTCACCGGATCTCGAAAACGGCTCTAACGATTCTCACGAAATTCAGAAAATAGTAGGTTTATCATATAAAATCCGATGCACTTGTTCTCATCCCTGGGGAACTCGCTGAAGGACATTAAAAGAATTTATTCATCCTTGGATGATAATTTCGTCGTCTGTTGATGATGGAAGTGAGTGAGCGAGTGCATGTGTGTGGGACTGAGACAAAATTATGACTCAGCTGTTGAACTTTTGTACTATTCAATCAGGTACTTAGTGGCAGTTGTACAAAAGCCGGTTAAATTTTAATCCTGATTAATTCCAGTAGAACCAATCAGATAAGCTATCTTTTTGAGATGGTCCTCTGTGATTTGGTTCACGTGAAATTAATCAGGATTAAAATTCAACATGCTTTTGTGAGAGAAATTTTTGCATTCCTGCGATTAATCTCAATATTACTATTAATGATTTACAATAGTGACAATATTTTTATACTATTAATATTTCGAATAATTGTTTGAATTTTTATAGCTCGCGCTTTGCGCCTGGTGCAATATCTCATGGATAGATGGATGAATAGAATTTTCATTACTATTTTGAAATAATGTGATTAAAAAATTAATATAATTGCATATTTCACAGTTTTGTCTCAAAATATATCTAAAAAATTGATTGAATTTAAATTACGGTAACTAATATAAAAAATAGCTAATAAAAGTCGAAATTCATCGACAAAAAAAAATGTCACTGACCGAGGTTCGAACCTAGATCATGTTTGTAATTCACTGAGCTTAGAGCTTTTGAGTACACGCCTTTACGCTCTCGGCCATTGCTCCTTTTGATCGAACGGCCTGTAAGTCAGGTAACGTATGTAGGCTACTATAATATAGTGTAGCCTATAGCGGCAAACTTTAAGCCGGTTTGCCGGCATTTTCACAACAAAATATTGCTCTGAAAATAGTTAAATCATAGAGAAAACATTCGAAGATTCAATCTTGAGTGGGCCTAATGTTTTCTCTATATGGTTTGATATTGAAGAAAAATTATCTAAAAGTTTTAATAATGAATTACGGAAAAATTACTAGGAATTTTTAGTCAAGGCTGAGTTTCACCAGTAGGCTTACCTTAAACTTTAGATCTCTGCTGTATTTTCCTATTATTATTGTTGATTGTATTGCATTAAGAAGTGGAATTCGATAATAAAAAAGAAACAATTATTACTCTACCTCACTTTTAAATATCGATACAATTATTGTACTTTGATTTCAAATTCGATTCTTCACTTTTAAAGACTTGCGATATGTACCTTTCTGACAATGGACAATGTAGCCAACATTATATTGTTGAGGCTATGGATATATCATCGTATTCTATTGTTTGATATAAAAAACACAATAATAAATATTAAATTATGAAACAGTAATTTATAAAATATATTATTATAGACATAATACCGCGATTCACGATACATAATTATATAGATTATTACAGTCATTATGAGATTATCTCTCATGATTTTTGTGAGATCGGACACGATCAGCTGTTATTCAAGGTCATTTTACAGCCCTAGGGCTGTAAAGTTTTACCGGCCTGGTCGGAAAACAATCACTTTCGGCCTCCATATGACGCACGTAAACCAGCTCATTACATCCAAGTGTGGCGAAAAATAATGATTAACTTTGAATATTATGATAATACCATCTCATGTCAACAAATCAGATTACTGTAATTTGATCGAGTCAATTAAAATTCTAGATTTCTCGCGAGATACGTTAAGCTAATTGATTACACAGCTGATCTCCCACACAGGCACACGCATCTTCTGTTATCGACAGACGACGAAATCATCATCTGTTTTTCGAAGGATGAATAATTATCCTTTTCATCTCCTTCAGGGAGTTTTCTCAGGGATGAGACCTAGTGCAATCGAATTTTGATATCATACACCTACCATATTCCGAATTCCGTGAAAATCGTTAGAGCCGTTTCCGAGATCCGTTGAACATAAATAACCATATAACGAGATAGCCAGATAAAAAATAGAAAAATATAAACAGATATACAGAAATTGCTCGCTTAATATAATAGGATAACAACTTATTGTCCAGTCAAATGATCGTTTTTCAGGAAACAGCCCCGAAAGAATTTTTTTCGATGGTTCTGTCTGTATTTTGGGGCGCTAAATTCTAATCTGAAATTTGCTGATAAGCCAGAGGGTGACTTCACCCCAAAATTTTGGACTTTTTTTAAGTTTTCCATTTATTCTCGAGAACCTTGAATTTATCGAGAAAAAGCATTCTCTTATAATATTAAAAATGATAAAATTTCCAATGAATTGACTGGTCGCGCAGGACTACTGTTTGGATTTTTTATCTGAAGTGTTCCACAAGATACACAACTTTGGGTGCGAGAAATTTGTGATACTTCCCCCATTTTCACAGTCTCGCATATGCAACGTTGCGTATCTTGTGGAACACTTCAGATAAAAAATCCAAAAAGTAGTCGAGGTTGTGATGAATTCTCTCTCTCTTTCACTTTCATGAATTATAATTCTGTTTCAATACCGTTAAAAAGTTACAGCCAATTGAATCGAGCCAATTGAGGATGATCTTTATTTTCTCATTTTTCTTGCGATTTTACTGTTATTAAAGAGTCTAAAATGAGTACAATACATGATAGAAACTTGCGATTGGTCTTAAATGAGAGAAAATTTCATGTTTTATAAGCTGAGTTGTCTTAAATTGATCTTGCATCACTGTTTATATCGAAAAACTGTCGAGACTGTAAAAATGAGAAAAATATCGAAAATTTCTTGATTTTTTAATCAAACGTATCTTACTTCACGATTATATTTTTACAAAAAATTCATCACCTCACATAAAAGAAGATATTCTTTTCTTCAAATCAAGACCAAGTATCATTTTGAGTTACCAAGACACACAGTTTTGAATATAGAAATCGGTCATTTTTCTATGCATTGAAATATGGGCTAAAATACACTAAAAGAGGAATTTCCTAATTTTTAACAAATTTTAGTGAGATGATACATGATTTTCAACCGCCTTGACGAGCTGATATGAACGAGCTGTAGTACGAGGAGATGTGATCATTCAGTCAAAAGTTATAAGTGCTTAAAGTTTTGATTCTGGACGTATCCTTATGTGTGTCCCCCACTAGGAATTACTGAAATCGAACGAGTGATTCTCATAGAACATAACCCTCGTAAGGTGATTTCAGCCGAAATATGTTTCTTTTTTGTTAGGAAGGCCATGAAAAGGTATTATAATGAAAATTTGAATTTGGCTGTAGGACATGATTTTCTATTTTTGGGTGTATTCCCCCTCCCACCACTACTAAATTCAAAAATAGGTACCTGATTCTGTTCAGAATTAATATGCTAATTCACGTGATGTGTGGCTTTCTATCATAACTAGAAAAAATTCTAGTTGTATAGGGTAGAAGTGGTAGGTTTGCATAATTTTGAAAACTCCTTGAAAATACCCCTTTTTTGAAAACTTTCAGCTCCAGAACCAAAAATCGTAGAGTCCTGCACGACCACTCAATTTATTGGAAATTTTATTATCTTCAATATTTTAGAGAATTCTTTTTCTCGAAAAGTTAAAGGTTCTCAAGATTAAATGAAAAACTTGAAAAAAGTCCGAAATTTGGGGTTTTTTTAGGAGTTTTGGGGGTGAAGCCGCCCTCTGGTGTGTCAGAAAATTTCAGATTAGAATTCAGCGCCCCAAAATACTATAGAACCGTCGATAAAAATTCTTTCGGGCTGTTTCCTGAAAAACGACCATTTGACTGGACTATTATACAAAACAGAAGAAAGTAATGAAGTATTACAATAATTACTTGATTACTGTGTGGTAAATAGGGTGTAAATTTGAAAGATTAAAATTGGCTTCATTTGATATTTTTCACAAATTTTTGAGAAAAGAAGTTTTTTCTTCTGTCAAATTCACTAGAGTTTGCGATGTTGTTTATAATTGCATTTTCATTTCAGAGACATTAATATCATCATGAAACGCCTTCGAAATTAAAATAATTATTAGATTAAAATGTACATTTCAATTCAACTTATCATTGTGCCTTTGAGAAAATTAGGTTGCAACAGCAAGGATCCTCAAACACAGAACCATTAAAAATTAAAATTTAGCACAGGAATCAGAATAATAGTGGATGATGAAGTTATAATTTATTTTGTCAAAGATTTACCTTCAAACTCATAGGCTTAAAATTACTAAATTTCCTGCATACAACATATTATCAATTGTATTTCTCATGCTTTATATTGAGTTACACTTCGCAAAATATAACATTGTAAAGGTGGGAAAAAGTATTAAAATTAACTACATTAGGACATCTCTATTTAATACCTTGATTTTTTAGCCATGATTCAAAATGTTGACATAAAATGTAAAAAAAATCGTGCCCCCCCAAAAATGTTGATGGCGCAAATTGCGCCATGCCCCCCCCCTTGTGGGCACCCTGCCCTTGCTCTTCCTTCTTCCTTCCATAAGATCCAGAATTTCAGGTATTTGAGAAGTCTTGCGTCTATGTAATTTCTTGGTCGTTTTGTAATCTTTTTCATTTTAATATGCAGCTTAGCTACTACAGGGTTGTGATCTGATTGATATCAGCCCCAGGATAGGTTTTTGTTGATGTGACTGCATTCCTATATCTATTATTGATGAGGATATAGTCAATTTGATTTCTGACAATATTTTCTGGATTATCAGCAGGAGATTTCCAGGTGTACAATCTACGATATGGAAGCTTGAAGTAGGTGTTTGCTACCATTAGATCTTTCTCCTGACAAAATTGTATTAGGTTCACCTCTCTCATTTCTCTCACCCAGTCCATAACCCCCTGTATGTGCTTCTACCTTATCTTTGCCCACTTTAGCATTAAAATCCCCTTACTATAGTTACATCACTTTTCTTAGTGCTTGCAATTATTGTTTCCAGTTCCGCATAGAACTCCTCGACTTCTACTTCCTCCGAGTCTGCAGTTGGTGCATATATTTGTATGATGTTCAGGTGTCCTGTGCATGTTTTTATTTGTAACATCATGACTCTTTCTGAATATGGTGTAAAACTCTGAACTGATGCATTGGTAGCCTTATCTATAATCACTCCACACCATACCGATGATTTGGGTCATCTATTCCTGAGTAATAGAAAACTCCATTATTCGTTCACACTTACCACTGCCTGGCCATCTGACATCGCTTATTCCCAGAATGTTTATGCTGAGTCTTGACATTTCCTTCACCACATTTTCCAACTTTCCCGATGCAAAGAGGCTTCTTGCATTCCACGTTCCGATCTTCACACTCTTCAGCCTTGCTTTCATGTTCTGGTTCGCCACTGCTCCCCGGAGATCCGATTGGGGACCTTTTACCTCCGGAATATTTCGTTTTAAACCCATCCATGATTGCTGTACTGATTGTACAAAGGATACCAATAATGGTCTTTAATGCAGTGGTTTCCCCTTGCCTTCTGCATCCATATGCCGTTGACCCTTTGATGGGTTCTTCCTCCTTTAGAGTAGATTTCTCCACCCTAGGGCAAGTGAGTGCCCTGTGGCTCTTCCGCCCTCTCCGCCGTTGAATCTCTCCTCATCCGCCTTCGAGACCGTTGACCAATTTGACAACATTAACAAGATTGGAATTGTCTAAAGATTGAGAGTCAAGTACAAGCATTGGCTGGAAGGACAAAGGTCTATTTTCAAATATAATCATATTGGATTTCTTTGTCAGAAGAAGATTGATTTCGTTAAAATACTGATTTAACTCATTACTTTATGAATTCATGTTCATCTCTAAGTTTTCAAGACATTTATAGGGGATGAATGCTCAAAAATGGGTAAAGAGGGAAAAGTTGGGAAGACAATTTTTAACCCCGCAGTTCTGTTTAGGGTAGTTGGGAGGTGAACATATCAAAAGTCCCCACCCCTACCCCCTGTGCTAAGGGTGTGAGGGTGGTTTAAGGTACCATTTTTGATTTCTCGCATAAAACCTGAAAACGATGTATCCCAGGACTTGACAGTCATATAACAAATAAAGCTTACATAATCTCCTACAATATTCATTGTACAACTTTTTTCATAGCTCCTCTAGTTTTCAAGATATTCGCTCTTGAAGGTGTGTAATTGTTAAAATAACTGGTTTTTATCCAATGTTTTGCTCTTTCAGGGATTATAACTCTCCAACAATGCATCATGAAAACTGATGCTTATCGTAGGTGTGTATAACATTGAATTCTCTTCAAAATGTTGTATTTATTTCGCTATTCCAAGTTTTCCTTTGATTGTTATAGCAGCTTCAATGTAGGGGGTGAAATTCTCATTGCTGCAATAATTGATCATTTGACAATGACATTTGAAGGGGGTGTCTGTGACACAATTTTTGACTCTGCAGCTTGATTTGGACTAGTTAGTAGGTGGATATAGCAAAAGTGTGCATCCCCTCTGTTGAAGGTGTGGAACCGCTGAGTTGACAATTGTTGCCGCAACGAAAGTTTCACCCCCTACATTGAAGCTGCTATAACAATGAAAGGAAAACTTGGAATAAAGAAATAAATACATCATTTTGAAGAGAATTCAATGTTCTACAAACCTACGATAAGCATCAGTTTTCATGATGCATTGTTGGAGAGTTATAATCCCTGAAAGAGCAAAACATTGGATAAAAACCAGTTATTTTAACAATTACACACCTTCAAGAGCGAATATCTCGGGAACTGTTGGGAATATCACAAAATTCTACTGAACATGAAGTGTAAAGAATTTTTCAAGCTTCATTTTTGAATAGTTAGTTATGTTGGTTGAACTCATTATTCTCAAGATATGATCGTGGAAGCAAAACGCTGAAAAATGCAACTTTTAAACCACCCTCATCCCCTTGGCACATGAGTTAGGAATGGGGACTTTTGATATGTTCTCCCAACTAGTCTCAACAAAGCTGAAAAGTCAAAAATTGTGTTTAAAACATTCCCTCCAAATTCCTTTGTCAATTGGTCTATTGTTGCAAAAATGAAGATTTCACACTCAACCCTAAAGCTGCTGCAAAAGGTGTTGGGAAATTCGTAAAAAAGTGAAATTATACACCAATTGAAGAAAATTCAATGCTCTATAAGCTGATAATCAGCATGGACTCTTATCGATTTTTAAAGCGATATAGAAGCAAAAATGGAAAAAAATTATTGTTTCAAACGTGTTTTTTTTTTTTAAATGTCACACCTTCAAGAGCGGATATCTCGAAAACTAGAGGATATGAGAGTTGTAGAAAAAGTTGTAGAATGAATATTGTAGGAGATTATGTAAGCTTTAATTTGTTATATGACTGTCAAGTCCTTAGGATACATAGTTTTTGAGTTTTATGCGAGAAATAAAAAAATGGTACCTTTAAACCACCCTCACACCCTAAGCACAGTTGGTAGGGGTGGGGAATTTTGATATGTTTAGTTACCTCTCAACTACCCTCAACAGAACTGTGGGGTCAAAAATTTTCTTTCCAACTTTTATTTATTTATTTATTCCATTGTCATTACATATCATAATTATAATAAATATAACATGATTGGGTGAAAACAACAGGCATAGCCCAAAACTGTCTTCTCCCAAATTGTCTTCTCCCTCTATAACCTTTCCTTGACTGGACTATTATCACTATGGGCAAAGTTGTATCATCAGCATATATGGTAATGGATGACTTGTCTTTGTAGCTATATTGAATATCATTGATATATATTATAAACAAAAGGGGCCCCAATATTGAGCCTTGAGGCACTCTTGTACTTAGTTTCAATTTATTGGATCTATTCTCACTTGTATCTGTAGAGATAAGCTGTACATATTGAAACCTGTTGTTAGGTATGAGCTTGTAGCTTGTAGCTATTACCCCTAATTCCTAGTCTGTATAATTTATCAAGAAGGATCATCTTATCTACGCAATCGAATGCTTTGCATAGGTCTATCAGCACACCACAAGCGAATTTCCTGTCTTCAATATCTGATATCAGTTGCTCAAAAATATCTATCAAAGCAGTTGTCGTAGAAAAGGGGCCCCAATATGAGCCTTGAGGCACTCTTGTACTTAGTTTCAATTTATTGGATCTATTCTCACTTGTATCTGTAGCGATAAGCTGTACATATATAAAAGCCATTTTGGAATGGGGCTAAAATAATTTTTTCTTGGATATTTCATTATCCTAATGAACAAAATTCTTTCGAATATTTTGGAAATGGCCGGGAAAATTGATATTGGACGATAATTGTTAACATCTAATTTATCCCCTTTCTTAAATATGGGTATCACCTTTGCTATTTTCAAAGCATCTTGGAAGATGCCTTGTTGGAAGCAAGAATTGATAAGATGCGAAATCGGCTCAACAATGACCTCAGAGCAATACTTCAATACTTTAATAATTGGTATTTCATCATAGCCAATACATGATTTCATCTTCAGTGCTCTGATCACGTTAGTTACCTCAGTTGGATCGGTGGGTGAAAGGAAGAGACTTTTTTCTTGGAAGGAACCCATGTCATTGTCAGCTGGGTCAATTTGTTTTAATCTACTATCACTTCTATTTTTGGATCCTATGAGAGCAAAGAATTCATAGAAAGCTCAAGCTGTTTCATAATCATTCTCGGTTAATTTAACATTAGAATTCAATTTGTTAATACTCTCAGTTACACCATTGCATTTACCTCTAAAATGATTTATAATTTTCCAACAATTTTTCGATTTGTTACTGTATGTAGAAACCAATTTCCAAAATATTTCTTTCATGCTTCTATCACCTTAATATCATACAAACTCTTGACCCCAGTGGCGCCATTTCACCAAACTGCTAGGGGGGCAAAAACCAAGAGGTATTAGAGGGGGGAGAAAGGAATACGCCCAAAGGATAGAGTCCTCTCGGTTTCCCCATGAATGTTACATTCGAAGATGTTATTATATGCTTCATTTCCTCCAGTTTTATACAAATGTGGTTGAAGTATCAATACAAGCATATAGGCCTATATTATTAGTTGTTAATCATGAAGTATTTATTAGAAATAGGCCTACAGAGAGGCCCTAAAGTAGGAATACACTGAAACAGTTTTGTTAAAAATCATGGAAAAAGATAAATTTTTCTATTACAATGACAATTTCAACAATTTCATTGAAGATCATATTCTAATTGGAAAATAACTTTCAGTTAGAAAGCTTAAGAAACATTAAGCTGTTCCCATAATTCTCACCTACTCTGTACATACATTATTGATTATCTGATTGTGCCCTTTCTTTTGCTTTCACTGTGCCATCTTGCAACTTGTTAATTCTCTCGTTGAAATTTATGCAATCACTCACTTATTGTGCTCTCATCAATAATTGTACCCATTCTATATATTTAAGCTTCAACTATACCACAGGAAAAATATATTCTTTATACTCCGTACCCATACTTTCAAGGCAATTTTGCTACATTGTTGATACTGTAGAAGGAATTATACTTCTGCTGTTAAAAAAAAGTATTAAATCAGTATGAGATTCTAAGGATTCGTGTAGATAGACCCGCATTTTCATTATTCATCTGATCCTTGGGGGGGGGGGGGCAAGCCCCCCCTGTCCCCCCTAAATGGCGCCCCTGCTTGACCCTATTGATTGAATCATAGTTTACATCTAGTCCATTTTTACATCTAATTGTTGCTAACCTAATCATTAATCTTATCTGCTTCAGTTCTTCAGTATCCCAGTTGAACCATTTTTCGGGTTGATAACCTTTTGCTCTTGAAGTCATAATGGGGTAGTATTTATTGAAGTTTCTCCTTAAGTCGCAAAAATAATCAAATTGCTTATCAGCATCGTTTTTCTCAGCATAGTTTTCCTCTCATTACTATGAATGATGAAGACGTTCATCAGGATAATTTATTATCAATCTAAGTTCATTGATACACAGCAACTCAAAAAGTTATGGACAGAGGAATGCAGACTGGAAATAGGCCTACATTATTAGGCCTACTAAATAACTCAAGAGAAATTAAGAATTCAGGCATTTTTTCTTCTCGTGAATGAAGTAACACAGCACTAGTAACGGAGATAGAATTGACCATCGAATTTAGAGTAGGATTAATCAATTCGGATTTCAAACAGAGCAATATAATCTAGTTAAAATTCCTCATTTTCTTTCTCTGTTGATTTATTACACCGACATGCGTGTTTATGAAGTTGATACATATATGTGTACGTGAATGTTATATAACGATTACAAATTGAGTGATCGCGCCACATCAAATAGAGTAGTAAGAAATGTGGAATGTGCTCCTAGTTAAACTGGACTAGCCACTTGATGAATTGCGATTTCCAGCAATGTGTTCCCAATCTTGCTACTGAAAAGTGGGAGTGATATACTGAATCTATATATTTGAATGTTTAGGTCGATTATTAACAAACCTGTTTCTGCTAAAAATTTGATGAATATTTGATGCAAGTTCTCTATTAATCAACTAACGGAAACAGAATTAACTCAAGTTTCAAGTGCGCTACAAGCATCATGTTCCACTTCAAATGTAGGGTCTAGAAAAATCTACATAAGAATTTAAAAATATAAATAACTCTAGTAGATATTCAACATTACGAGGGTAAGTGAAACTGCCAGGGGTCCCTACTATAAGAATCAAACATATCAATGTTTGATTGAATTATTAATAACATTTTCAATTATGAATTCAACGTTGAATAATAAGAGCCACCTCCTATGAACCTTTTAGTGAAGGTTCCATTAGTGAATTACAATCCCAAATCATAGCAATCGCTAGGAAAATAATCAAATTAATGAGGATGAGAATCATCATTTCTCTATTATCATACCAGATCTTTGATTGGAGGTGAGATTTTCAGTTAGAAGAGTCGAAGCAACGTTTTCTATACAATGCTGTGAGAGTCGTGGATGAAATGCTTCACATATCTACAGGCAGTGGCTATTGAAAGTAGCCAGCATTTACCAACGCATTACTACTCTTGGTGCTACTTCCATTGTCAGTTATGTATACCATCAAACAATGTGACATAGTGTCCATTTAGACTTTTGCACAATCTTGAGAAGCATTCTGAGTGGTGAACCTTAAAAGGATGAGAATTCATGCAGAATACTCTTCTCATAAACCAAAGTGCAGACCAAGCTTGCTCAATTTTTCCACTAGGAATAGTCAGTGAGCTTTTATTGTTCTTCTATTTACATCACTATGAATATGGATCAATTACTTTGAGTTACAAGTAATTGTAGAGTAGGTCTAGAACCTGAGCGTGAATGTTATAAATTCCCTTTGATGTATGACTCAAATGAACGTGAGTGTTATCTTTTATTCAATCCGATACTAATAACTACTTACGAAGTTTGACTTACTTTCACTAATAATCTTAAACTAATAAACAATGAATACTCTTGAATCTAGAAATTTGGAGTTCAAGTATTGATTCTTCTTCAGCCATTCTCAGTGTTTTATGAATGTTGGCTCAAACAGGGTTGAAATAAAATATGATTTTCTTCTTCGGTTAACAGCGTTTGGGCTGGTTGGCAGCAACTCTCCATGCCTCGCTGTCATCCGCTATCCTTTTGAGTTCACTGTATTTGCACATCTCAGATCCTTCTTCAGTTGTTCTAGGTACTTCATTCTTGGTCTTCCTCGCGCATTCCTTCCCTCACTCATGCAAAGAAAAACTACAATGTCTTGGGCTTTGAAGTTGGAAATTATAATTTATTGTCTTACCTTGGTTATTGCTTCACTATCATCAATCATGATTGATAATTGATTTTTGGCAATGGTTGATCAGTGTCCAAGTAGGCCTATGTGGTCGACCTCAGTCCCGAGCACTTGGTACTGTCCTTGGAGGGTGACCGACTGATTGCTTATGGCTTTACAATCACTTCCCGTTTGTGTGCGACCCACCTAAAACAATAGATAGTACTAACATTCTACTGAACGTAATCATATCGGGGGACCGAGCTTCGCCCTGAATACAAAAGCATACACTTTATAACGAGGGAGGAATTATAATATTTATAGTTTATATTTAGAATGATATACTATGTTAGCTACAATATTTGCTATAATATACTATGTTCTATTCTACACTAATAGCATCTGTTACTATTTTGGACTTTTGAAGTGAACATGTAGCCATTCCATCCTAATCCATCAACCATTAGGTTCATTAATGTTTATCATGTCCAAGGTACCTAGAACACATTATTCTAGGTACATTGATCACGTCGATAATTTTCTTGCCGGATAATATTTATCGTGAGATCAGCGGATTGAATGCAGTAGTTCAAAAGCCGAGGCATAATTTTGTCTCACTCACACACGCACTCGCTATCTCACTTCCATTATCGAGGGACGATGAAATTTTCAGCTGTTTTTTCAAGGATGAATTATGTCCAAGGATGAAACTTGTCCTTCAGCAAGTTATACATGAGATGACACCTAATGCAATAGAATTTTTATATAATAAACCTACTTTGTTCCAAATTTCGTGAGAATTGTTAGAGCCGTTTACGAGATCGGGTGATATACAGACATATAAACATATAAAAATATAAACATATATCTTTCGCTTAATATTATATGATTTTTGGAGAAAGGAAGAGGAGTAGGACGATGGAGAAGATGAGGAGGAATAAGAGAAGAAGGAAGAAGAGAGTAACTTAAAGAACCGCTAGATTGGTTGGCTTTATTTGATCCTCCAAGGCCAAGGGAAAAGTAAGGGAGCAGCCAAACCTTCCTCCACTCCCACTCAACCCTTCAGTACAATATTATTCTACTATTTCTAAAGCAGCATTACTGCATTAGAATCAGAAAGAAACTTACTAAAAATAAATGTATGAAATCATATGAAAATATATGATATATTATGAAGAGAAATATATTAGGAGGAAAACATTCTACTTTAGAACGTGAAAAAAATTCATGCCGAGAAGAGTAGGTGATAAAGGAGGAAGAGGGTGTGTATTAGGAAGAGGAGGAGTGGAGAAGTAGGAAGAAGAGGAAGGGTTGCAGGAGAGTAGAAAGATAAGGAAAGATAGAGACGAAAGAGGAGAAGGAGAAGGAAGATCAGTGGGTGGGCAAAAAAAGAAGATAATAATGAGAAGGAGAAGAAGGAGATGGAGTTGTAGGAAAAGAGGAGAACGAGGAGCTGTTCTTAGAGATGATGCCAATAAAGGAGAAGAATCAAGAACAAAGAAGAACAGAAGGTTGAAGAAATTAACGAATATGAAAGTAATAAACAATTAGAACCTGAATAAAAATCAAGAATTAATTTTGATATTATGGATTGACATTGTCAATTTTCAAGGAAGGAGCACATTGTATTGTTGTGTGGTGGGCATATTGTATCATATTTGTCACCATACGTGGTGGTGGGGAGTGGGGGTCCACCTTGATGGGTGAGGGGAGGGGGGAAGCTGATGAACGGAGGCGGCAGCAGCGGCTGGAGTGGATAGAGTTTCAGTTCAGTGTTCAGTCGACGGTGCGACAGCCGTGCGGTCGCTCAGTGTGTCAGTTGAGTAGTTGCTAGTAGTGAACGTTCGACGTGGTCGATGGTAGTGAACAATCAGTCCAGCTCGTGAACCATCGCTGTGATCTAGTGATTACTTTCCGGATTCATCTCGCCGCCACCGCAATGGCTTCCAACTTCTGTTCATCTTTTATCGTGTGCACTGTGGGCCTACTGCTCTTAACAGGTTGGTCACAACACTCACTTGATAATAGTGATAAGAAGAGGAATAGTGACATCCTCAACCAACCACCAAATCAGTGCATGCTAGTCATAGGTCAACAAGTGTTCATTATTGTAATAGATAAATAATCACTCAACCCAGAGGCTCACATTCATCTTGAAACTCTTTTTCCACCCTTTATTACCATCATGTACTTCAAATATGCATAAAACTGATTACTTATTTAGTGTCATCTGAAACAATGATTATCTGGGGATTTATCAAGTGTCAAACGGAACAATAATGATTTATGACATTAATACGAAAACTATCAAACATAAACTCCAATCTCATCGATTTATAAAATGAGACGTTGCATCATGAATGGATTAATCTACCCTCTCGTAGTCACGTGGAGGGGATTGCCTTCAATGATGATAATTTCTTCATTTAATGTAAACATGTGATAAGATTTTTGTTAAATTGGATTGATGATATTTTGATGGAGAAAATTACATAATATATGGAAACATTATAAATTACAATATCAATATTTAGGATCTACCTCTTTGCTGTCTGGAAAATTTGGAAGGATTCCCCCATAATTTCTCCAAGTAAACTTAAACAATCGATCTTATTTATTCTCAATTCCTGTAAAATTATTATTTAACTCTGGTAGAGACTAGAAAATATTATTGCTCTACAAAATGATTGACATATTTGATGAGCATATCCCATAGATTTTATTATCAATAACTTTATATTCACAGTGAAGAATATACCTTGATTTCGAATTGTATTATACAGAGTGAGTGAAAAGTACGAGAACGGCTTGATATCTCAAACAGAAAGGTGATTTGACGGTGAGTGTGATTGGGGATCCTACTCAAATTGGAAAATACTACTTTACTATGACTTCAAAAATCTGGTCCGCTAACTTGGATCCGCCATATTGGATGCTACTTTATTTTTTTAAAGAGGAAGATGGTCAATCGATACATGATATTGATGCGGAATTTCAAGAAAAAATGACTGGCGATAACCGCACATCGATATCTCAAACTGTTAAGAAAATATTCTCATTATTAATCAATACAATGCAAATCAGAAATGAAATGCATCAGTGGTATCGATTATCTTCTAAACGGTTTGTGATATCGATGTGCGGTTTTCACTATTCATTTTTTCTTAAATCTCCTTATCAAAATCATGTATCGCATGACCACCTTCCTATTTGAAAAAAAGTTACATTAAAGATGGTGAACCAGATCTCTATGTCATAGTAAAGTAGTATTTTCAATAATTTTTGTAGGATTCCCAATCACACCCACCTTGGAATCGCATTTCTTTATGAGAAACTAAGCCGTTCTCAGACTTTTTTCTCTCCTCTCTGCTTTGAATAGTATTGATTAATAATGTGAATATCTTCCAAATGGACTGAGATATAGAGATGCGGGTTTCACCATTCTTTTTTTCTTGATATTCCGTATCGAAATC
>NW_024090586.1:0-26958 GCF_014356525.2 Nilaparvata lugens
AAATAAATCATAAATAATATTCAATTTAATAGAATATATTAATGGGAAGCCTGCAAAAGAAAACATACATATCAATTATATTATACACATACAGACAAGTAGAAAACTTAATAGTAAATGAGATCTGACCAGGTAGTTATAGCAACTTGGTGATGAGAGGGTGTAGAGCATATACAGAGTGTTCTGAAAAAAGGTGCCCATAAGTCAGGGCATGATTCCTCTCATCGAAAGAAGAAGAGTTCTAATCAACATAGGTCCGAAAATGCTTAGTTACCTAGTTATACGGGGTGAAAGATTTAGTCTGAATTTCAGTTCCTCTGCTTAAACGAAGCTCTACGGGTATGTGTTGGCTGTTAATTAAGATGTACAATTCAGCGTACTTGTAAAATCTATATAAAATTAACTGAAAAATTGAATAAAACCGTTTCCAGACCTGTAGCTACAGTAATTTTCAAGATATGTGATGAAATACGCGAAACTTTAAGCGAATACCTGTGAGGCTTCGTTTAAGCAGAGGAACTGAAATTCAGACCCCCCTTCATGAATTCATACCTAGTAGCCCCCTGTGGGTCGGGGGAGCTTCTGATGAGCACCAGAATACACCCACAGTATCCCTGCTTGTCGTAGGAGGCGACTAAAAGGGACCCCCTTTCCTAATATGATATCAACAATTTGATATTATATTTAATTGTTTGCAATTTTTTCGTATTCTACATCTATCAAGATATAAAAAAGTGTCGTTTTCGTAGCATAATCATGATAGCAATTTTCAGGCTAGTTTTGAGAATTGTTGGTTAAAATTCACTATCAGCAATATCAAATACATGAATGCTTTCCATGCTAGTTCAGCTATAGGTATTTGCAAATCCCATTAATTGAAGCGCTCCAAATCAAAGTTTTATTTGATAAGGACCAGTGAAGTTGATATTTATACAACATAGAACTTTGAGGATATTCATATTCACTGCAAGTTCGTTTTCTCTCTCCTCAAAAGAAATTATTCAGCTTCAAGCATCCTATTATGTCTCTTATTGTTACCGGTATTGACCGGTAATATTTAAAAATGTTGCTGATTCCCCCAATTGTTTTACCACACATTTGTACTAAAACTGTGATCCATTCTGAGGAGATAATGGACATGAATTGATACTTGTATGTGAGTGATTGATAGAAATATCATGAGTGGTGTCAGATACAATTACATTTTCATTCTTTCCTAGTTTCATAATGTTATGTTGATATTTTTTTTTTTTTTTAATATTGATATCAATATTTTAATATTGTTATGTAATAATAATTGCAACTATGATGTAATCACGAATGATGAATCCATTCTGAAATGAGTATTTTAATTAAACAATACATTCTCAGATGGTCCAATGATAGTCATAATACAGACTGTAATATCTTTCCAGTTCAATAATAACAGTCAGATGTGTTTTTAGAACATTCTACATACTAAAAAAAAATCAATCGCCTAGAAAGAGACAGTCATTCAAGAGGAAACGCGTATGTATGTCAGTAAGAACTATAACTGATACTGTTTCTACTAAAAATAATAATTGCATTATAAGAATATTTCTAAAACATGACAATGTTTTAAGTAAATTTCGATTTCAATTTACCAAAAAAGTTAGTGCTCATCAGTGGAACGAAATATTGGGATTGCAGCCTACAAGAGGAATGGCGTCCTCAGGTTCATGCAGATTGGCTGGACCATGTCCATAAACACTGCAAGTGTAGGTCACTCCAATCTGTTTTAATTTGTGGATGTCATCACCAGAGTAAGTGCTCATCAGTAAAACGAAAGCTTGGGATTGCAGCCTACAAGAGGAATAGCGTCCCTAAGTTCATGCAGATTGGCTACACCATGTTCATAAACACTGCAAGTGTTGGTGTCACCAATCTGTTTGTACTTGGGGATGCCATCGTCAAGAGAGAGACAGCCTTTCAAGAGGAAGCGGGTGAAAGTATGGTGAGTTCATCATTGGAGCAAACCTTTGGATTACAGCTGACAAGAGGAGAGTGTACTTAAGATCATGCAAATTGGCTGGACCATGTTCATAAACACTGCAAGTGTTGGTCTGTCTGATCTGACCTTGTAGCCCCCTGTGGGTCGGGGGAGCTTCTGATGAGAAACAGAATACACCCACAGTATCCCTGCTTGTCGTAGGAGGCGACTAAAAGGGACCCCCTTTCCAAATATGATATCAACAATATGATATTATATTTATTTATTTGCAATTTTCAATGAATGAAACGTGAGTGCTATATGGGATGTGCCTGTTGAATTTCACTATCATTCAGCTCTAAATGAATTTACAGTACTATGTATAATATGTAATTGTATTCCTCTCTTTGGGATGAATATTAATGAAAATATAAATCTGAGTACCTTTTTTAAATTATTTTGTCACGACATGTTTCAGCTACTCAGTAGCAGATTTATATTTTTATTTATGTAATCGTAGTATGTGTAATACATGTAATATTGATAATATCTGATGATTATTTCAATGTTAATACACTAGTAAGCTGTATGTTTGATAACACACATTTAAATTACCTATGTTAATATGCCTAGTTAATAACTTGAGTGGCATTTCATTTGGTAATCACTTCTCAATTATTATTATTATACTCTGTCCAAACAGACATGAGCTCTGAAGAATTAGGCCGACCCTCCTACTACTCACACATACAAGCAGTCTCCTTTTGTGTGTGTGAGTAAAGAGACCTACCTGCCGCGCTAATGATTCTTCTATGAATCGCCTTGTGCTTAATCATTTAGTGCTAATGCATTTTCCAAACTGCCAACTTTGCATAATTTGTACTCCAATGACTGAACTCCAAATATCATTCCTTGCAAAATGATTCCAAACACGACACAATTGTGACAAATCCAAGACTGGTATTACTATAATATAATTATATGTCATAAATCTATTAGCAAATGACTGTTATGAAAAATATTACAGTGTAATGGACCAACTATTATAATAGTTGAACCATGAACATTCATACTATAGATAACACATTATAATATTTCCAATCAAAATGGCGTCTCATATCATCATATCTTTGATAATAGATATCCAACATTGAATTATTAGAGGTCACAAATGCACCGTGTTTGAACTCATTTTGAAAGGAGTAATAGGGCTATGTAAATTTCAGTAATTAGATTAGGCTACATATTAAGAAAAATAAACAGTTTGAAAAATATAATTTCTCAGCTCAAGGAATAGCTTAGTGATAGCTCAGGCATATACATATTCATTCATAGAAGACCATTAGCGCAGGTCATCGATTTATAGAATCTATATATACTACGTAGTATACATAGTATATCAATGGTGCAGTTAGGCCGGGCGTGTGTGCCTGCGCGTGAGGGAGCGATGGTCGGCTTAATCGTTCAGGGCTCATGGCAGTTTGGACAGACTATAGATTAATATCAATGAACATATATTGTAATTTGATATAAAAATAAAAAACATCAATGATTTTCCAAGACATTGTCACTGTGATGAATAACTAGACATAGAGAGAACCTACTCAAACCGATAATCATTGTTAGGCTAAGTAAAACATTGAAAAGCTACAAGTATCAGCAACATCTACTATTCAATAAGTTGCCACTCACATTAAGAAGTCTGCCCATTGAAAAATCAATTCCAAATATATCCGCCTTGTTAAAAAAGGAGCGTTTTACTCTCTCTGTGTAGTTGAGAAGTTGATATTGTGGTAATTATTCATATTGAATGAAAAAGACTAAGAAATTGTCAAAAAAACCACAGATTTATTGATACTCAGAAAGACCGGTTTCGGTTATCACACCATTGTCAATCTCTGAGAGACTTAAACTAAATACAAGAGCAGCAGAATTTATACTAGTAGGCAAGTACTGCTATTGGTCAAGGGCATGAACGCCTGCCATTGGCCCAGCTAGACAGTCTCCTCCCACTCAACACTCCCACTCAAATGGGTATGAAGAAAGTATGGTGAACAGATTATTGAGTAAAATTAATAGACAAATTTCAATCAATTCTAGCTTTATAGGCTCAAACTGTGAGGAGAAGACTTGGATAACAATCCCAAGGCCATTGAGGCCTTGTATCTGATAAGATAGGTAGGGAATTGAAGAGTAATGGATTTCATGTGGCTTAGCTGGAGTAAAGACAAAGTTGATATTTGGGATAAAAGTAGGGTTTACAAACCTAAATTTGGTGATTGTAATGCTTGTTATGTGGGCCAAACTGGTAGAAGTTTCAAAAGTGGAGTCAAAGAACACATCAGAGATTGGAATAAACAAAATGGGGAATCTAACTTTGCAGAACATTTGATAACAAATAATCACAAGTTCACAGTTAAGGAGAATGTTGAGTTTCTGCATGTTAATAACAAAGACAGATCTTTGAATATTCTAGAGGCTTTAGAAAGAACGAGAGTGATTGAGGAAAATCCCCAGTATAGTTTGAATGACCAGATTCACTTCAACCAATACAAGTCTACGAATTTAGTTTTATCATAAAATTGTAAGCATACATTAGTCAATAGTATTTCCATTCACATATTTGTTTTATTAACACTTGTTTTCTTGGTTCTTATTTTGTACTAAAAGTAAATTTTTTGTTATCATGGCAATTCTGTTGCTTAAGCCACCATTTTGTCACACCGTTCGTTGAGTGGGAGGAGACTGTCTAGCTGGGCCAATTGCAGGCGTTCATGCCCTTGACCAATAGCAGTACTCGCTTACTAGTATTAATTTTGCTGCTCTTGTATTTTAGTTTTAGTTTCTCAGAGATTGACAATGGTGTAATAACCGAAACCAGTCTTTCTAAGTATCAATAAATCTGTGTTTTTTGACAATTTCTTAGTATTTTTCATTCAAGCTTTTTACTCCTTTGATGAGTATGTTAACTGCGCCAACAATGGCTTGGAATGCGCCTCTACTATGGAAGTCTGAATGATTAATCAGCAGTTTCTTATGAATCTACTTAAAGTAATTTTTTTAAAGTATTTTCTTAAAGTTATTGTGTGTGTATTCAAGTACTAGTAGGTAGTATTATTTGGTTACTAATCAGGTATGGTTTTACTCATTATATCGTCATTATAGAATAAATCCTTTGAACCTAAGTATAACTGACTGATCGCTTAAGTACTCATACATTGTAGAAATGACAAAGCCTATTGTATAAACGGTGTACTTTATGGCCAATGAAGTATTCTATTCTAATGTTGGAATATTGTCCACTTGTTGACTTGATTAATATGGTATTATACAATATTGTCTAAGTAAGATTACGTCTGATTGTGGCTTACATTCAGCAGTAATATTCACTTACTGACATTGAGTAGAACCGTGTATAGCGTTAATTAGATGATACATTTCTCATCTTTCACTTATTGCCTGGCTATTCATGAATTTTTCCGGAAGCATACATTCTCACAGACCATATTTTATCAAGCTGAGCGTGTCATTGAAACAGTTTCCGACTGAAATACTTGTGCTTGAGTAAAGTTGGACTTGATAACATTTTTGTTTGCTTGTGAGAAAATGTAATGTTGGCTAGTGCCTATGTAGATGTATTGATAATGCAATTTCCTATGTAATCTTGTGTTTGTAATAATGAGCCTGTAATAGCTCTGCAGTAAACTTCAACTCGGATCACCTTTCATCATTTTTACAAAAACATCCTATTATCAAATGTGAAATCATTCTCTCATGCAAAACTTGAATTGAGTGAGTTCATTGCTGTAAGCTAATTTTTACTGTAATCTGTAATTGAAATGAGGATTGAAAGAATCATTCTTAGATGATCCAGCAATAGAACATAGTGAGTTATCTTTCCAGTTAGAAAATAAACAATCTGATGCGTATTAAAAATTTTCGTCAAACTTATTAAAATTCAACGTTCAAGATTTGTCTAAATTTAGAATGCACATTGATTTATTCCCAAGAGAGACGTGCTATGTAAGTTCAGTGCGTGGAAATCTTACTACAAATCTTCATGAAAGATTTACATCAAGCTGAAATTAAGCAGCATTAGCTTAAGCTAATTAGCATCAGCTTAATTTACATCAAGCTGAGTCCTTCTGTAAAAAGGTGAGATGTATTCTTCTCAAATGACACAAAAAATATTCCTTTACAAGCCTTAGCTGATTATTATATATTGCCTATTCACTATTGATTTTTTTTAAAATCAAAGATCAACTCAATATTGATACTTTTCATGATGTTTCATTTTCATTTTTTATTTTCGTATTCTACATCTATCAAGATATAAAAAAGTGTCGTTTTCGTAGCATAATCATGGAAACATTTTTAAGGCTAGTTTTGAGAATTGTTGGTTGAAATTCACTATCAGCAATATCAAATACATGGATGCTTTCCATGCTAGTTCAGCTATAGGTATTTGCAAATCCCATTAATTGAAGCGTTCCAAATCAAAGTTTTATTTGATAAGGAACAGTGAAGTTGTTGATATTTATACAACATAGAAAACTTTGAGGATATTCATATTCACTGCAAGTTAGTTTTCTCTCTCCTCAAAAGAAATTATTCAGCTTCAATCATCCTATTATGTCTCTTATTGTTACCGGTATTGACCGGTAATATTTAAAAATGTTTACTGATGCCCCCAATTGTTTTACCACATATTTGCACTAATACTGTGATTTATTCTAAGGAGATAATGAGCATGACTTGATACTTGTATGTGAGTTATTAGTAGAAATATCATTAGTAAGGTTAGATTCAATTACATTCTTATGTTTCTTAGTGTCATAATATTATGTTGATTCTTTTATTCTTAATATTGATATCAATATTTAAATGTTTATTTCTATGTAATAATAATGTCAGTTATGATGTAATTACGAATGATGAATCCATTTTGAAATGAGTATTTTAATTAAACAATACATTCTCAGATGGTCCAGTCATAGTCATAATACAGACTGTAATATCTTTCCAGTTCAATAATAACAGTCAGATGTGTTTTCAGAACATTCTACATACTAAAAACAATTGCCCAGAAAGAGACAGTCATTCAAGAGGAAACATGTATGCATGTCAGTGAGAACTATAACTGATACTGTTTCTATCAAAAATAATAATTGCATTATAAGATTATTTGTAAAACATGACAATGTTTTATGTAAATTTCAATTTCAATTTCCCAAAAAAGTTAGTGCTCATCGGTGAAACGGAATCTTGGGATTGCAGCCTACAAGAGGAATAGCATCCTTAAGTTCATGCGGATTGGCTGGACCATGTTCATAAACACTGCAAGTGTTTGTTCAACCAATCCGTTTGTACTTGGGGATGCCATCGTCAAGAGAGAGACAGCCATCCAAGAGGAAGCGGGTGAAAGTAGGGGAAGTTCATCATTGGAGCAAACCTTTGGATTACAGCTGACAAGAGGAGAGCGTCCTTAAGTTCATGCGGATTGGCTACACCATGTTCATAAACACTGCAAGTGTGAGTGTAGCCAATGTGTATGTACTTGGGGATGCCATCGACAAGAGAGAGACAGCCTTTCAAGAGGAAGCGTGTGGAAGTATTTGGAGATCTCATCCTTGAGTTCATGCGAATTCGTTAGATTATGTTCGTATACATTCTTAAAATGTTCGAAATCTCTGTCGAATGTTCCAGAACTTGAGAATGCAATCGCCAGGGAAGAAACAGCTATTTAAGAGAAGTCAGGTATAATATATTGGAGGATGAATAATTAAGCCTTGTATTTGTAATTTCAATTAATATTAGTTATAATGTGAATGCATATCCATAGATTTTATTATCAATATATCCACAGTTAATATTTATATTTATATCCACATTTCGAATTTTATTATACAGAGTGGGTGAAAAGTACGAGAACGGCATGATATCTCACACAGAAAGATAATTTTACAGTGGGTGTGATTGGGAATCCTACTGAAATCATTGAAAAAACTACTCTACTATAACTTAAAAAATCTGGTCCGCCATATTGAATGCTCTTTTTTTTTAAATAGGAAGATGGTCATTCGATGCAGAATTTCTAGAAAAAATGACTGGCGAGAACCGCACATCGATATATCAAACCGTTTAGAAGATATTCGCATTATTAATCAATACCATGCAAATCAGAAATGAAATGCAAAAGTGGTATTGATTAATAATATGAATATCTTCTAAACAGTTTGAGATATCGATGTGCGGCTTTTACTATCCAATTTTTCTTAAAATTCCGTATCGAAATCATGTATCGCATGACCACCTTCCTATTGGAAAAAATAAAGTTACACTCAAAATGGCGGACCAGATTTCTAAAGTCATAGTAAAGTAGTATTTTCAATTTGAGTAGAATTCCCAATCACATCCACCTTGAAATCAAATTTTTTTAGTTGATACTAAGCCGTTCTCAGACTTTTTTCTCTCCTTTCTGCTTTGAATAGTATTGATTAAAAATGTGAATATCTTCGAAACGGTTCGAGATATCTATATGCGGTTTCTGCCATTCTTTTTTTCTTGTAATTCCGTATCGAAATCATGTATCGCATGACCACCTTCCTATTTAAAAAGAACAAAGTTGCATCCAAAATGGCGGACCAGATTTTTTTAGTCATAGTAAATTGGTATTCCCAATTTTAGTATGATCCCTAATAACACCCACCGTCAAGTTACCTTTGTGTATGAGATATTAAGCCGTTCTCGGACTCTTCACCCACTCTGTATCTAGATTCGATAAAAGTAAATGTATTCAAGTATGTGGGAGTAATAATTCAAAGAGGCCAGTTTTTCATGCACCTAAGTCTTAAGTTCATGAATTTAAGAGTATTGTGAAATTAATCATATATAATATTCATTTTAATTGAATATATTGATGGGAATCCTGAAAATGAAAACAGACATATCAATATTATGCACATACAGACAAGTAGAAAACATAATAGTAAATTTTAGCTTAAACATTAAGGAACTTGATCAATTTTGCTTAGCTGAGATCTGACCAGGTAGTTATAGCAACTTGGTGATGAGAGGGTGTAGAACATATACAGAGTGTTCTGAAAAAAGGTGCCCATAAGTCAGGGCATGATTCCTCACATCGAAAGAAGAAGAGTTCTATCAACATAGGTCCGAAAATGCTTGATTAACTAGTTATACAGGATGAAATATTTAGTCCGAATTTTTCAGTTCCTCTGCTGGAACGAAGCCCTACGGGTATGTGTTGGCTGTTAATTAAGATGTACAATTTAGTGTACTTGTGGAATCTATAAATAAGTTAACTGAAAAATTGGATAATACCGTTTCCAGACCTGTAGCTACAGTAATTTTCAAGATATGTGACGAAATACGTGAAACTTCAAGCGAATATCTGGCTTCGTTTAAGCAGAGGAACTGAAATTCAGACCCCCCTTCATAAATTCAGACCTAGTTGCCCCCTGTGGGTCGGGGGAGCTTCTGATGAGCACCAGAATACACCCACAGTATCCCTGCTTGTCGTAGGAGGCGACTAAAAGGGACCCCCTTTCCAAATATGATATCAACAATATGATATTATTTTTATTTGTTTGCAATTTTTTATGAATAAAACGTGAGTGCTTTATGGGCTATGCCTGTTGAATTTCACTATTGTTTAGCTCTAAATGAGTTAGTAGTACTATGTATATGTAATTGTATTCATCTATTTAGGGCTACCTTTGAATATGAATGAGAATATAAATCGTGCTATGTAAGTTCAGTGCGTGGAAATCTTACTACAAATCTTTATGAAAGATTTACATCAAGCTGAAATTATTGAGTCTTTCTGTAAAAAGGTGAGATGTATTCTTGTTTAATGACACAAATAATATTCCTTCACAAGCCTTAGCTGATTATTATATATTGCCTATTCACTACTGAAATTTTTGAAAATTAAAGATCAATTCAATATTGATACTTTTCATGATGTTACATTTTCATTTTTTATTTTCGTATTCTACATCTATCAAGATATTAAAAAAGTGTCGTTTTCGTAGCATAATCATGAAAACCATTTTCAGGCTAGTTTTGAGAATTGTTGGTTAAAATTCACTATCAGCAATAACAAGTAGATGAATGCTTTCCATGCTAGTTCAGCTATAGGTATTTGCAAATCCCATTAATTGAAGCGCTCCAAATCAAAGTTTTATTTGATAAGGAACAGTGAAGTTGTTGATATTTAAACAACATAGAACTTTGAGGATATTCATATTCACTGCAAGTTAGTTTTCTCTCTCCTCAAAAGAAATTATTCAGCTTCAATCATCCTATCATGTCTCTTATTGTTACCGGTATTGACCGGTAATATTTAAAAATGTTTGCTGATGCCCCCAATTGTTTTACCACACATTTGCACTGATACTGTGATTCATACCTGAGCAGATAATGGACATTGATACTTGTATGTGAGTGATTAGTGGAAATATCATGAGTGAAGTTAGATTCAATCACATTTTCATTTTCCCCAGTATCATAATATTATGTTGATATTTTCTATCATTAATATTGATATCAATATTTTAATATTGTTATGTAATAATAATAATGTCAATTATAATGTAATTATGAATGATGAATCCATTTGGAATGAGTATTCTAATTAAACAATACATTCTCAGATGGTCCAGTCATAGTCATAATACAGACTGTAATATCTTTCCAGTTCAATAATAACAGTCAGATGTGTTTTCAGAACATTCTACATACTAAAAACAATTGCCCAGAAAGAGACAGTCATTCAAGAGGAAACATGTATGCATGTCAGTGAGAACTATAACTGATACTGTTTCTATCAAAAATAATAATTGCATTATAAGATTATTTGTAAAACATGACAATGTTATAAGTAAATTTCAATTTCAATTTCCCAAAAAAGTTAGTGCTCATCAGTGAAACGGAATCTTGGGATTGCAGCCTACAAGAGGAATAGCGTCCTTAAGTTCATGCGGATTGGCTGGACCATGTTCATAAACACTACAAGTGTTGGACCAACCAATCCGTTTGTACTTGGGGATGCCATCGTCAAGAGAGAGACAGCCTTTCAAGAGGAAGCGTGTGAAAGTATATGGAGATCTCATGATTCGAACAAAGCCTTGGAGTTGCAGCCTACGAGAGTAAAGCATCCTTAAGTTCATGCGAATTCGTTGGATTATGTTCATATACATTCTTAAAATGTTCGAAATCTGTTTCGAATGTTCTAGAACTTGAGAATGAAATCGCCAAGAAAGAAACAGCTACTTAAGAGAAGTCAGGTAAATGCATGTAAACTTACAAAGACCTTATCATTAAAACAAAATATTGGAGTTGCAGCCTACAAGAGAATTATCTCCTTACAAAATGATGATTCTAACAATATGCTAGTTCAGCAATAGATATTTCCAAATCCCATTCATTGAATTACTCCAAATCAAAGTTTTCCTATAAGGAATGTGTAGTTGATCATAAGAACGCACACTTTCAAACTAATTATAAACAGATGGTTTATTCTCCGCATAATCTCCATCTTCCTAAATTGAGAATTGGATCACTTCAAAAGTAGGATTAATGAACCTTTATTATAATGAATGAACTATCGTTTTCTAATAAGAATAGCTACATGAACATTCGAATCAAAAGCTTTGATATTAAGTGCCATTAACATGTGTCCAAATAGAAAGCAAAACAGAACATTCTGGAAGGGTGTAGTTTCCAAAACATAAACTCTGCTTTTACAAATTTCTTCAATGGAATGTATTTTTAAATAGGAATTGTTGAATAGCTATTGAGTTAATAGAGGGGTTATTGTTGAAGCTTATTGACTCCTCAATTCAAAAAATTACAGAAATTTGTAGTCTATGGAAGCAAGTTGACTTTCAAAACAAAGAGGCCTAGAGTGGCTAAAAAGAGAAGGGTGGAGGTCTGTGAGTGAGAGAGAAATAACGAAATCTGAAATAACGAATCTGGCTTCGTTTAAGCAGAGGAATTGAAATTAAGACCCCCCTTCATAAATTTAGACCTAGTTGCCCCCTGTGGGTGGGGGGAGCTTCTGATGAGCACCAGAATACACCCGCAGTATCCCTGCTTGTCGTAGGAGGCGACTAAAAGGGACCCCCTTTCCAAATATGATATCAACAATATGAAATTATATTTATTTGTTTGCAATTTTTTTATGAATAAATCGTGAGTGCTTTATGGGCTATGCTTGTTGAATTTCACTATTATTTAGCTCTAAATGAGTTAATAGTACTATGTATAATATATGTAATTGTATTCATCTATTTAGGGCTACCTTTGAATATGAATGAAAATATAAATCGTGCTATGTAAGTTCAGTGCGTGGAAATCTTACTACAAATCTTCATGAAAGATTTACATCAAGCTGAAATTATTGAGTCCTTCTGTAAAAAGGTGAGATGTATTCTTCTTTAATGACACAAATAATATTCCTTTACAAGCCTTAGCTGATTATTATATATTGCCTATTCACTACTGAAATTTTGAAAATTAAAGATCAATTCAATATTGATACTTTTCATGATGTTACATTTTCATTTTTTATTTTCGTATTCTACATCTATCGAGATATTGAAAAAGTGTCGTTTTCGTAGCATAATCATGGAAACAATTTTCAGGTTAGTTTTGAGAATTGTTGGTTAAAATTCACTATCAGCAATAACAAGTATTTATACAACATAGAACTTTGAGGATATTCATATTCACTGCAAGTTAGTTTTCTCTCTCCTCAAAAGAAATTATTCAGCTTCAAGCATCCTATCATGTCTCTTATTGTTACCGGTATTGACCGGTAATATTTAAAAATGTTTGCTGATGCCCCCAATTGTTTTACCACACATTTGCACTGATACTGTGATTCATTCTGAGCAGATAATGGACATGACTTGATACTTGGATGTGAGTGATTAGTGGAAATATCATGAGTAAAGTTAGATTCAATTACATTTTTATTTTCCCTAGTATCATAATATTATGTTGATATTTTATATCTTTAATATTGATATCAATATTTTAATATTGCTATGTAATAATAATTGCAACTATGATGTAACTACGAATGGTGAATCCATTTTGAAATGAGTATTTTAATTAAACAATACATTCTCAGATGGTCCAGTCATAGTCATAATACAGACTGTAATATCTTTCCAGTTCAATAATAACAGTCAGATGTGTTTTCAGAACATTCTACATACTAAAAACAATTGCCCAGAAAGAGACAGTCATTCAAGAGGAAACGTGTATGCATGTCAGTAAGAACTATAACTGATACTGTTTCTATTAAAAATAATAATTGCATTATAAGATTATTTGTAAAACATGACAATGTTTCAAGTAAATTTCAATTTCAATTTCCCAAAAAAGTTAGTGCTCATCAGTGAAACGGAATCTTGGGATTGCAGCCTACAAGAGGAATAGCGTCCTTAAGTTCATGCGGATTGGCTGGACCATGTTCATAAACACTGCAAGTGTTGCTCGAGCCAATCCGTTTGTACTTGGGGATGCCATCGTCAAGAGAGAGACAGCCTTTCAAGAGGAACCGTGTGAAAGTATTTGGAGATCTCATGATTCGAACAACGCCTTGGAGTTGCAGCCTACAAGAGTAAAGCATCCTTGAGTTCATGTGAATTAGTTGGATTATGATAGTATACATTCTTAAAATGTTCGAAATCTCTTTTGAATGTTCTAGAACTTGAGAATGCAATCGCTAAGAAAGAAACAGCTACTCATTGAAACAAAATATTGGAGTTGCAGCTTACAAGAGAATTATTTCCTTACAGAATAATGATTCTAACAATATGCTAGTCCAGCAATAGATATTTTCAAATCCCATTCATTGATTTACTCCAAAACAACGTTTTTCTATAAGGAAAGTGTAGTTGATCCTTAGAACGCACACTTTCAACCTAATTATAAACAGATGGATTATTCTCTGCATAATCTTCATCTTCCTAAATTGAGAATTGAATCACTTCAAAAGTAGGATTAATAAACCTTTATTATAATGAATAAACTATCGTTTTCCAATAAGAATAACTACATGGACATTCGAATCAAAAGCAAGAATAATGATTCTAACAATATGCTAGTTCAGCAATAGATATTTCCAAATCCCATTCATTGAATTACTCCAAACCAAAGTTTTTCTATAAGGAAAGTGTTGTTGATCATGAGAACGCACACTTTAAACCTAATTATAAACAAATGATTTATTCTCTGCATAATCTTCATCTTCCTAAATTGAGTATTGAATCGCTTCGAAAGTAGGATCAATTAATCTTCATTGTAATTGAGAAACTATCGTTTTCCAATAAGAATAGCTACATGGATATTCGAATCAAAAGCTTTGATATTAAGTGCCATTAACATGTGTCCAAATAGAAAGCAAAACAGAACATTCTGGAAGGGTGTAGTTTCCAAAACATAAACTCTGCTTCTACGAATTTCTTCAATGGAATGTATTTTTAAATAGGAATTGTTGAATAGCTATCAAGTTAATAGAGAAGTTATTGTTGTAGCTTATCGACTCCTCAATTCAAAATATTACAGAAATTTGTAGTCTATGGAAGCAGGTTGACTGTCAAAACAAATAGACCTAGAGTGGCTAAAAATAGAAGGGTGGAGGTCTGTGAGTGAGAGAGGAATAACGACCACGTGCTAAAATTGTTACCTAAACATAGATATATACTGTGGGTGTGGCTTTAACCGCATGTTTGAGGTGGAATTACATTTTGTGAATATTAACAACTAAATATAATAGATATTAATCAATAGTTCAGAGTATGAATAAGTGCCTGAGTGTGTGAGTGGTTCGATAGAGTTTATGAACAATGCTCTTCCATTTCAATGCAATATGCAAATAAATTAATAGTAGCTTATTTCGAATTGATATTGTATGATTTGAAATTCTTGCTGGATGCATAGTACTGGTAGTTGTAGCTGTAGCTAGTACTTTTATCATTTATCTGTATTTTCTGTTGGATTGAAATATCATTATTATACATTTAACAGATATGTATAATAAATTGAAGGATGTTATGGGATGAATAATTAAGCCTTGTATTTGTAATTTCAATTAAATTAGTTATAATGTAAATGCATATCCCATAGATTTTATTATCAATAAGTATATATCCACCTTATACCACCTGAATATATATACCTTGATTTCGTATTTTATTATACAGAGTGGGTGAAAAGTCCGAAAACGGCATGATATCTCATACAGAAAGATAATTTTATGGTGGGTGTGATTGGGAATCCTACTCAAATTGAAAAAACTACTTCACTATGACTTAAAAAATCTGGTCCGCCATATTAAATCATACTTTTTTTCAAATAGGAAGATGGTCATTCGATATATGATTTGGATGCGGAATTTCTAGAAAAAATGACTGACGAGAACCGCACTTATATCTCTTAACCGCATTTATATCTCTAACCGTTTAGAAGATATTCACATTATTAATCAATGCCATGCGAATCAGAAATGGAATGCATAAGTGGTATTGATTAATAATATGAATATCTTCTAAACGGACATCGATGTGCGGTTTCTACTATTCATTTTTTCTTTAAATTCCGTATCGAAATCATGTATCGCATGACCACCCTCCTATTTGAAAAAAAAAGTTACATTCAGAATGGCAGATCCAAGATGGCGGACCAGATTTTTTAAGTGATAGTGAATTAGTATTTTCAATTTTATTAGGATTCCCAATAACACCCACCGTCAAATTACCTTTGTTTATGAAATATTAAGAAGTTCTCGGGCGGTTCTTTCACTTACTCTGTATAGACATTTGATAAAAGTCAATGTTCTCAAGTATATGAGAGTAATGATTCAAAGAGGCAAATGTTTCATGCACTTAAGTAATAACTTCATGAATTGAAGAGTATTGTGAAATGAATCACAAATAATACAATTTAAAAGAATATATTAATGGGAAGCCTGAAAATGAAAACATACATATCAATTATTTTCTACACATACAGACAAGTAGAAAACTTAATAGTAAATTTTAGCTAGAACATCAAGGAACTTAATCAATTTTGCTTAGCTGAGATCTGACCAGGTAGTTATAGCAACTTGGTGATGAGAGGGTGTAGAACATATACAGAGTGTTCTGAAAAAGGTGCCCATAAGTCAGGGCATGATTCCTCTCATCGAAAGAAGAAGAGTTATAATCAACATAGGTCCAAAAATGGTTGGTTACCTATTTATACAGAGTGAGAGATTTAGTCTGAATTTCAGTTCCTCTCCTGAAACGGAGCCCTACGAGTATGTGTTGGCTGTTAATTAAGATGTACAATTTAGTGTACTTGTGTAAAATCTATATAAAATTAACTGAATAATTGAATAAAACCGTTTGCAAAGCTGTAGCTACAGTAATTTTCAAGATATGTGACAGAATACGCGTAAACTTACTAGACTATAAGCGAATACCTTTTAGGCTTTGTTTCAGCAAAGGTACTGAAATTCAGACCCTTCTTCATAAATTCAGACCTAGTAGCCCCCTGTGGGTCGGGGGAGCTCCTGATGAGCACCAGAATACACCCACAGTATCCCTGCTTGTCGTAGGAGGCGACTAAAAGGGACCCCTTTTCCAAAACCCTTCTCCTCCTTCCTAATATGCTTTCAAACTTTTCATTTCTAGAATGGCACTTCTCCCATTGACTTAGCTTTGTGCCATTTTTCTTTTTTTCTATCTATCACCCTTCCTTGGCCATATTCTCACTCCTTCTTAGGTCAACCCTAGGGGTGATGTGGACCGTGCTGATGGGTGGTGCTTTTATATGGTGTTTCTAACGGCGCCTACCTGTAGCGGGTCTCTGTCTGGGTTGACTCCACTTCCCTAGCTGTTCGTGCTTGGGAGACACATGTATAAACAAAACCTCAAGGCAACTCTAGAAGTTGCCTTGCACACTGCTCGAAGAAGGGCGGCCATTCATGCAAAACTTCTTGGGAGAGGTGAGGCTTTTGACCCTGCAAAGTTTTTTGGAGGGACAAAAAGGAAAACCCAAGATACCAGAGATGGGTGAAACTCCAGTCACAAATGTGGATCAAGAGGCTGAGTCTAGGGCGGCCAGTCGCCGGGCGCCCCAGACGCAGTTTGGCGACTCCTCCATCAGTGGGAGGTCCTACATAGAAGGCCAGGAGTGGAATTCACGTAGGTCACGAGTTTGCGGGTGGAGAAATGGAACCTCATCACTGCTCAAGGAAGAGTGGCCATTTAGGCAGAACCTCTTGGGAGAGGTGAGGCTTTTGACCTTGCAAAGTTTTGGAGGGTCAAAAATAAAAAAACCCAAGAGACCAGAGATGGGTGAAACTCCAGGCAAAAAATGTAGATCAGGAGGCTGAGTCGAGATTGGCCAGGAGTCCCAGAGGCAATTTCGCGACCCCTTTCTCAACGGAAGGACCTTCAAAGAAGGCCAGGAGTGGAAATCAAGTAGGTCACAAGGACCAATCAGTCTGGAAAGACTGCCTAGCATATTACACTGGATTGCGAGTGACTACGGGCAAGGAGAAGAGCTCTGTTTACCTGCAAGCAACCAGGTGATGAATAAAGTGTTAGTATAAGGAAAAACTCCTCGATCTTGTAAAGGACAAAGAGATTGGTTTGCCCAACTAACGTACTTGGGAAAACAATAAGCTCCGGTTGACGTGTGGGGTTCTTTGAACCTTTGGATTCTCGAATCCGTACCTTCAAAAATAACAATAACAATAACTTGGAAACGAAGCATTTCTCGGACCTATGTTAATAAGAACCTTTTTTTCTTCTTTTGATGTGAGGAAACACACCTTGACTTTGGGCACCTTTTTTTAGAACTCTCTGTATAAAAGAGGGTAGCACAATCATTATAATACCTGCGATCAGAGAGGCTTCCCATAGATCAAATACAACTAAATTTCTCAGATCAAAATAATTTTTTCAATATTGTGTTGTTCATATATAGTTTATTTCATGATTGGAGTAGCCCATTCGATACAAGATGCAAACAGCATATTTGTTGAAATGAAATAGGTTTCTAGGGCTTTCATGTCACACTGTCCAGCACATATCCGACATACATATTCAGTGTTTTCAACTAGAGCCTTAAAATGGCTCTTGCCAGATTGCAAGAGTTACTCCTGTTTTCAAGTCTGGGAATAGGAATGATATTTAAAACTACAGACCAATATCCATTTTGAATTGTTTTTCAAAAGTTTTTGAGAAGCTTCTGTATTCGATTATTTATAATCAGTGTCAGAGGATTATTGCACCTGAGCAACATGGATTTCTGCCTGGTCGCTCAACTGTGTCCAATCTCATAGTTTTTAGTAGTGAGGTTTCACAAATTTTGGATCATGGAGGTCGTTCGGATGTTATCTTTACAGATCTATCAAGAGCGTTTGACACCATAAATCATAGACTTCTGATACGGAAACCCAAAGTGTTAGGATTTTGTGTAACAATGGTTAATCTTCTACAGAGTTATCTGGAGGCAAGAATACAGTATATAAAGATTCACAATTTCAAATCATAATGCTTTGAGTGTACATCAGGGGTTCCTCAGGGCTCTAACCTTGGTCCACTTCTATTTCTTTTGTTAATTAATGATCTACCATCTACCATCAGTGAATCTTCATGCCTTCTGTATGCAGATGATGTAAAATTATATAAAGAAATGAATTATCAAAGAGATTGCTATGATTTGCAGAGGGATATTGATAGTCTGTCTAGATGGTGTGATGAAAATAGACTAAAAATGACTGTGAATAAATGTAAATTTATGAGATTCACTCGGCAGTCCTCCACTCATGAAGGTGTATAATATATAAATGGTATTCCATTGGAAAAGGTGGAGTCGTTCTAGGACCTTGGAGTAGTATTCAGCCCAGACCTTTCTTTCAATTCACATAAATATTGATTACATAGCTGACAGAGCCAATCAACAGATGGGTTTCATTTTCAGGACATGCTCTTCACTGATGTAGTACCTCTGCTACTCTTATACAAATCAATTGTGATTGATTGATTGATTGATTGAGTACTTTATTTATGTAGATTACAATATATACTGTCTTATACACTTATATACAATAGCTTACAATACAGCAAAATTATAGATGAATTTACATGATATAGACTAAGAAAATAATTATTGAACTGTATATGATATGAAAACGCAATTTGTAATATAATAACTATAGATAATAATTATATTGTTATGCATCTACATAAATTGGCGGAGCTTTGGACATATCAATGTCCATTCTTCGGAAAGAATATTAAAAATATCCTCCCCACTAACTCTCTACCAGAACGTTAATTTCATTATTTAAACTAAGGATTTATTTATTAATGGAAATATTGTAAAAGTTTTAATCAATATGAATATTTAAGAGAAAAAAAAACAGAAAATTTATAAAGTAAAATAATTATATAGGTAGATAAGATCAAATAATTGATTAATAAAATGAAGTAGGCTGAAAGTAGATCAGGGTATCAACTTTCAGTAATATACAGCAGTATGCAGTGGATAAGTGAAATAACATGAGCTTATATAATATATATATATATATACAATTCGTTCTATAACAGGTTTAAAGGTTTGTATTTGTGGGATGGGTGGGGGATGGTTGTCATGTGATCGTTCTAGGGCCGGACAGTTTCAGTCATTTCTTCCAAAAGATGTTTTTTTAAAGTCAGGATGAAGCTCGCTCGGCTCTCGATGGACCTGATAGAAACAGGAAGTGCATTCCATGCACGACAGGCACTGACTAAGAAGGATTTTGTGAAAATAGTAGTTCGATGATTGGGTATCCTTAAAGTACTTTCTCCGGTTCTAGTATGTGAAGCATCTATCCTCCTACCTTCAGAGACAAATTTGAAATCATCTTTAAAATAGTTCGGATTACCGTATTTCAAGATATCTCTAACAAGCTTGACTATTCGAAAAAGCCTCTGATCGGGAAGCTTCAATGTTGAACTAGCAATGTGGCTGGGGTGATATGATCATGGCGTTGGAGAGAGTAGACGAAACGTAGACAATAATTTTGGCAACGCTGTAGTTTATCATTCAGAGTGACTTGCATATCGTTAAGAACAGAATTACAATACATTAAATGTGGGAAGATGAGAGATTGAACCAATAATAATTTAATGTTTCTAGGGAGGATATCGTGCATTTTCTTCAATGCATGCATGGCTGAGAATACCTTTTTACAAGTTTTGTTCACTTGTTCTGACCAGTCAAGAGTATTATTCATAATAATGCCTAAATTTTTAACTGAGCTACAGTAAGGAATGTCATTACCGTCTACACTAATTTTGTGAATCGATTCAAGGTCAATATTGTTTATAAGACGAGAATATCCAATTATAATGGGTTGTGTTTTGATGGGATTAAGCTTAAGGCCATTTTTCTTTGTCCATTCCACTATCGAATTGATATCCTGATTCATTATTCCAACTGTTTCATTAATTTTTGTTATGGGACAGCTTAAATAGATTTGAAGGTCGTCTGCATAAGTATGGAAACTGGAGAATTTGATAATGGAAGAAAGGTCATTAGCATACAAAGTGAAGAGGAGAGGGCCTAAAATTGAACCTTGTGGTACTCCATGCATAACGTTTTTCCAAGTTGACTTTTTGTCACCGACAGATACACATTGTTTCCTACCTAATAGATAGGATTTAAACCAAACTAACGAGTTGTGACTGAAACCAAGAATAGCCAACTTATTCAGAAGGACTGTATGATCAACAGTATCGAATGCTTTAGAAAAATCAAATAGGGTGAGGATGGTGCATTTTCTTTGGTCCATAGCTAACCTTATATCATCAGTGACACGAAGCAGAGCTGTCTCAGTTGAATGGAATTTTCTAAAGCCTGATTGAAAGTTATGAAGCTTACTATTGTTGTCTAGAAATTTTACAACTTGAGCATGAATGAGTCTTTCTAGCACTTTGGACAATGCAGGTAAAATACTGATTGGTCTAAAATCCTCAACTTTATTGGGTGATGGAACTTTATTTAGAGGGCGAACCAGAGCAAACTTCCAGTTTTCAGGGAAAATGCCTTCTTCAAGTGACTTGTTGAAAATGTATGTAATGGTTGGTAAAACAGCAAATAACATCTTCTTGATAAATTTAATAGGAATTTTGTCTACACCCGTAGCATTACTATGAATACGTTGAATTGCTCTGAAAGTGTCTTCTTCTGAGATTGGATGGAAATGAAATTGATCAGTGATTGGTAAATCTAAGTTTGTAACCTGCTCTTCAAGATCATCTATATGATTAGCAATGACAACTTCGTCGCGTTGGTTAGAGTGTGAAACGAAATGGTCATTTATATTATTCAATGGTAAGTCAATTTGTGGATTCGATTTCTGTTTGCCAAGCCCGAATTCTTTTATTCCCTGCCAAAGTGATTTAGAGTCTTGTCTATTGTTTGTCATAAACGAATTCAAGTACCTAATCTTTGAGTTCCGTAATTCCTGTTTAACCCTATTTCTAAGGCTCCTATACTCTATCAAACTGTCCAAGTCAAATGTCTTTTTAAATTTTCTATGTGCTTTGTCTCTACGTCCCATCATCTTAAGTATGTCTTCAGTCATCCACGGTACTCGTCGTTTTCTATTAATCCTCCTTGTCACATAAGGTGCATGTTTGTCATACAAAGTCAAAGTCCAATTTTCGAAAGTCTTGACCATGTCATCAACTGAGGGTAATGCTTCAATTTGATGCCATGGAGTCTGAGCCACATCAGTCAGGAAGGCGGCTTCATCAAAGTTTTTGAAGTCTCTATAAGTGATAATTTTCTGTTCTGGCTTGGGTATCTTATGGGAAAGTACACAGTAGATCAAATCATGTCTAGAAATAGCTGGGACTGAGATTTGGCCTGCTTGAACAACCTCATTGGGATCACTAACAATGAGAAGGTCAATGAGTGTGTCTGATTCATTAGTATGATGAGTTGGATCGAGGGGTAAAATAGTCATGTTTAGGCATTGGAAATTGTAGTCAGTTGAAAGTAGTCAAAGTTATGATTCGTCATGTTCAAGTCGGTGTTCATATCCCCCATAACTAGTATACGGTTATAACAAGGCATAAGAGAAAGCAAGGCACTTTCGAAATCTGTGAAATGACCTATTTTTGTGGGCGATAACAGATACCAACGAGTAATTTATCATTACTAGATAAGGATAATTCAAGTAGCATAAACTCTGGTCTGGAACAATACTCTTGTTTAGATGTGATTAAAACTTTTGTTTTGATACCATCTTTCACATAAATTGCTACACCCCCACAAGCTTTATTTAATCTATCATTCCGGAAAAGATTGTATCCAGGCAATGCAACAAATTTGATGAAATACTAGGCTTCAAAAATGATTCGGAAATTCCGATTATATTGAAGTCCTGAAAACGGAAGATTGCTCTGAGTTCATCAATGTGGCAACTGAGGGATTGTACGTTAAGGTGAGCAGCCTTGAAAAGTTTTTTGAAAGAGTGGAGCTTATTTACTAGAAACATACCTGCGTCATTATTACTATTATTGAAATAATCATACCTACTTGAGGGCGAGCGAGCTGACGTGTCAGTAAGAGGCATCATGGAAGCAGCAGACCAATCGTGAACCGACCTCAGAACGACACATGACGGGGGAAATGGGGATGAAACTGATAAAACCTAACCTAAATGAAAAAGTCTCTTGATTCGAGTGCATTCAGTATGCCTTGACAGTTCGGCTCCCTTCACTATTTAAAGCACTAGTTCAGAAATTCACTAAACACAATAAGATGTAGATGTGTGGAGTTTCGGTGATGAATAATCCTAATGGTGAATAAGATGAAGATTGAGGAAGAACTGGTAGTGGGAGATCTGGTCCAAGTGGAGATAGAGCGAGTAGGTATCCAGTAGTGGAAGATCGAGTCCAAGTGGAGATAGAGCGAGTAGGTATCCAGTAGTGGAAGAATCGGGTCCAAGTGGAGACAGAGAGAGATGGAATCCAGTGGTGGAAAATCGAGTCCAAGTGGAGATAGAGAGAGATGAAATCCGGTAAAAACTGAAAAAGAGAAGAAGAAGCCAGCAGAAAAACGAAAAATCTTTGAAGAAAGTTATCAATAGAGGAAAGATACATAATACAACTGATAATGAATAATATTCGCATAAAATTGAAGAGGAATAGTATGATTTAATGTGGGAAAGAATCGAATATTATATGGATAAATATATGGATATTATAATATAATATATGGATATTAGTAATAATCAATAGAAAAGAAAAGGTAGAAAGATAAATAGTTATAGAAAGAAAAATAAACATTTGAACATGCTGGATAGCTAGTGGAAAACACAGGGAAAATAATGATAATAATAGGGAGGAAAGAAAGAAAGAAGGATGTGCACAAATTGAGAGAACTTATGAACTGAACTATAGAATAAGAAATAGAACATTGTATTGTGATCTTGAATTAATCAAGGAGAGAAGAAAAGAAGAAAAAAAAGAAGAGAAGAAGAAGAAGAAGAGAAAAAAGAAGAAGAAGAAGAAGAAAGAAGAAGAAGAAATAAGAAAAGAAGAGAAGAAGAAGAGAAGAAGAAGAAGAGAAAAAAGAAGAAGAAAGAAGAAGACGAAGAAGAAGAAGAAGAAGAGAGAGAAGAAGAAGAAGAAGAAGAAGAATAAGAAGAAGAAGAAGAAGAAGAAAAGAATAAGAAAAGAAGAAGAGAAGAAGAATAAGAAGAAAAGAAGAGAAGAAGAAGAGTAACGAAGAAGAAAGAAGAAGAAGAAGAAGAAGAAGAAGAAGAAGAAGAAGAATAGAAGAAGAAAGAAGAAAGAAGAAGAAGAAGAGAAGACGAAGAAAAGAAAAGAAGAAAGAAGAAGAAGAAGAAGAAGAGAAGAAGAAGAAGAAGAAGAAAAGAAGACGAAGAAGAAGAAGAAGAAGAATAGAAAAGAATACTAATCATCATCGCAAACAACAATATTCAAGTAATCATTATAAATATAAGATCAAGAAGAGAAACGAGAAAGAAAAAATAAGAGTAGAGGAGACGATGGGGAAAGTGCTAGATTATTATAGATGAGTTTTAAATAGTATTGAACGGTGAAGTGTGAAAAATATTATATAGTATTAGAGTATATTAACTATTGGGAGTTGCAATAACAATAAAAGTAGTAAATTGAGAACTGTAATAGTTTAGTGATGAATGTCTAAGATAACGTTAAATGAAACACAGCCCCTATATAAGCATATGAACAGACTACCCCTCCGTTCTATCAATAATTCTCCACACATTAGCTTTTATTGTTCGAGCTGTGGCAATAGTAAAGATATCATTCTGTACCTAAATATAGAAGAGATTACTATTTATACCTATAGATTACATCTATTCTATAACGTATGTTAATCATCCATTTTATTTGTAATTTAGCATTTCGAAAATGTTATTAATTATGAATTAAGAAAAGATTTAATTATTATTTAATAAGAATAATAAGAATTTAGCATTTCGAAAATAATCATTAATTATGGAATACTTTGGTAAGAGATGTATTATTAGTAAGAATAGAGATAATGATTTTCTTAGTCCCCTCTGGAGTATAGTAGTTGATGCATTGAACGTAGTTTTGGGAATTAATATCAAGATAAATCAGTATTAACAAATGTGGATCTCTTCAGTTTGAAATAATTGCCTTATTATAATCATAAATAGCAGTGGAAGGATTCATTTATAGAACAGAAAGCCAGCTCATGAAAAATGCCAAGGTATATCTACTGTGAAATCTATTAATACGAATTTCCTATTATTGTAGTGAAGGGCACCTTAGTCATTGAATCCTGAAATGATTTAATTTACCTTTATTTTTTGAAGGTCGGTCATCCTCTCGACTGTGTGGACCCTCTTGGATCCTCCCTCGCCGATAGAGATCTTAATCCTCCCGTCCGATGACCAGACATTCCTATGCCCATGACGGTCGGCCGCAGCGTTGAGGATCTTGAGACGCTCCGCAGTCAGATCCTCGCGAATGGTGACGCCGGAACCCTTCAGCTTCCTCTTAGCGTCGAAGATCATCTTCCTGGTCCGGTAGCTGCAGAGTCGAACTATGATGGGTCGGTCCTTGGGTTTAGCTTGCCCTTGTTGAGGTGGTTGACGCCTTCCAACGCGATGCGAGCGGTTACACATCCGCCAGAGTCACGGGCACGTTCAGCTTCTTGTTGAAGACATCGAGCGCCAGCAGGTCCGTGTCTTCTTTGTCGCTCTCCGGGATCCCAAAAATACGTATGGAATGTCGGCGCCCATATTGCTCGAGGTCGTCGACCTTCAGGTGACAAGACACCTCCAGCTCACGAATTCTATCCTGCAGCTGTTTGTTTTCCTCCTTCAATGCCTGAAGTTCCTCGAAAATTGACTTCACAGCCATTGATACAGCACAATGGACAGACTCTTCGATTTGCTGTCGAATAATTCGGAGGGTCTCTTCAGACAGTGATCCAGAAATAGCTGGCCCTGGCTTTGGAGCATTGACCTCATTCTTTGGCGTGCCTCTGTTCGGTCGAACCATCGTGTACCGTTAGGTGGATTTACACTTTTATAGCTAGGCGAGAAGGTGAACTGAAGAATTAGGAATGTTTTTTCAAGATAATAAAAAGAGTGTGAGTTAATCAAAAATATAATTACACTATTGAATTTAGCTCGAGAAACTGAATAACTTGATGTATAATCTAGTGAATTGAACTGTATAACCCTACGAAATATCTGTTAGAAGACGGAGCCGAGCTGACACACGTTTACTCACTCGACATAGCCAAGAGAGAGAATTGTGAGGAGGTCTAGTAGAGTATGCATCGAAGTATGGAATCCTTATCATAATGACCAGATTCACCTTCTAGAACGCTTGCAAACAAATTTGAGATGTATAGATATTATAAAAAGACAGGTTTTTCTGTCCCTTTGATTACCCAACCAACTCCCTCAGTAGTATGGTTCAATATTAAATCACTGAAAGTAAGACGTGTGCTAATTACTTGTTTTTGTGTACAATCTGTTACTAATAAAATTGATTCTCTTACCTGCTTTCTAAATTTAATATATATATAAATATATTATATTTATTATATATATATATATATATATAAATATAATATATATATATATATATATATTATATATATATATATTATATATATATATATATATATAGTATATATATATACCATTGCTCGACGTTCTGGATTTTCATTTCATATTTCTCGCTACAGAACGGTAAGCCATTATAACTTTCCTTTAAGTAGAGCTCAAAGAATTTTCAATACTTATTCAGAGTACTTGGACATCTTCTGGTTCTCCCCTTCCAAATTCCGAAGGATTTCATATGATTTAGTCTTGTAGTATGTGGTCCATCATTTTGTGATTTGCGCTTGCATTTCTTTTATTCAATTATCCTCATAAAGGCTAGTGGTAGTACATCACACAGTCACTTTTTTCCTCTTGTCTATATACTAGTAATGATTATAGTTTACTGAGGTATGTGTGCATTTTTTGAATTAGTTAATATATTTTTATTATTCTATACGACTGTATATTCTTCTATTTTTTCGTCTTATTTTCATTCTCATAATTTTATAATTAGCTATTCTTATAATTTATTATTTTCTTATATTTTTCTATCCTCTTTTTATTGAAAATTGTATTATGTGGAAATTATTGTATAGTGTGGAGGGGCAAAATGGGTTTTTCACCTGTTGTCTCCATGAATAGATAAATAAATTAATAAATAAATAAAAGTGCTTTGTGAAGAATAATTTAGATATCATTCATTGTTCAATATTTTGACGTTTGAAATCTTGTTAAAAAATGTTCCCATATAGTTATACCTTTCTGCCTATTATTTTTTCGAGTATTGAGTTTTTTAATATTTCCTGCCGTCCCGAATCGTTATACCGAACGTTTGCACTTGCAACGTTAA
>NW_024090587.1:0-28068 GCF_014356525.2 Nilaparvata lugens
TCAAAAAGTAGAATACATTTGTTATTTGGAGCATAGCTATTTAGTGTTTGCGGATAATTCCGTTGGCAAATACAGTGAACTTATCCAAAGAGGTTACCTAATTATACAGGCGTCTGATGCGCTTCTCAGAGGAGCTATGTCTATTTCGCTCGCACTCGCATAGCTTACCCCATGAGATAATGCAAACGGCTATCGAGCTAGCGCGTCTGAGACGCTCGTATAGTTGAGGCCTAGCAAAGTTATTACAGTAATATTACATACAGATAAATAATATTGGCATCTTCGTTCTGAGTAGAGGTTCTAATAATCATTCAAAACTCAGTAACAGGAAAAACTAGTAATTTGTAAGCATTGGTTGTAACATACACATAAAACATATTTTTTATCAACTCATTGACTAGAGAGCATGATAATATCATGATTGTACACTGCAATAATATTTTTGTAACTCATAACTAAGAGTATTTTCAAATATTTTACTTGTTGGAAATAATATTTATCTCGATGTATTTAGAACAATTATTAGAAATAGTGATTCAGGAAACCATTCAAACTCGGTCAAGATTTTATGGAAACATAAAATATATTTCTAACATGAACGATATTGTACAATATATGAATGTACATTTATAAGCACAACACAGTATAACATATTTCAATGAATTGACAATGATTAAATAAAAAAGTATTTAAAATACAATGTACATATTAACAATGAACAAGTTTTATTTCATTAGTGAAAAAGTATGGATATGCAACAGAGCAAAATATTATATTACAGTACCTTATCAAAATAATTATTGTAAATCTGAATTTTTTTGTGACATAGCCTATCTGTGTACTAATGTCAGTCTTTTTACAAATATCACAACACTGAAATCACACCTATAGTGAGATCCACGTTATAATGGCAGTGGAGAAAGATAGAAGAACAATTGTTGTATATTTTTGTAATATCAATTGTTCATTCTAGTTTAAAATGATCTTATCAAGCAAGAAATTATATTTTCCAATAATTTAATAATGAATTTTCATAATTAAGATGAAATATTTTGTCAATTAATTGTTATTGACATTGTTAAAAGCCAATCTGGCAACAGAGCAAAGCAAGAGAGAGAGCGCTATCCGCTTTGTTGAATGATAGACAAGGATAGCAATACAATTGCTAATCAAACACTGCCATTATAACGTGGATCTCACTATAGAAGTTATGAATGAAAGATATTCTGTTTGTGCATGTATCCTACAATGCCATCTGTGAAGAAAGTTTAAATGTTCTTCACACTCGCCAATCAAATGGTGTTCCTTGACTATTGCTCATAGAAACTAAGAATGAATAGCATCATCGGAATTTCATTCATTCAATCGCTGTTTTTAGAAACGACCTCCGATCGACCTCCGAAGACATATAGTTTCCATGCACCACTCTGTAGAGTGTAGATAGAAGGGTTCACAACTATCAACTTATATATATATATATATATATATATATATATATATATATATATATATATATACATCTACAGAGTGAGTCATATGTATGGGAATCCTTCAATAAGTTGGAGACTGTGGTAAAAATAATACTGTAACTTTCAGGATAATTTATTGATCAAATACTCTACTTTTTGACGTACAACTGAATTTCAACTCTTCATAAGGAGACTTAGGAGTTATAACTCGAATATTTTAAATGTTAACACCCATTGTGTGGTACATCATTTTCAAAGCCTTTATAAAACAAGAAAGATGCCATCAATAAAAATGCTCTATGATACTTGTATCCAAAATGGCGGCTGATTGAGGTTTTAGTTTTTAAAGAAATAATTGATAAAGTTCAATCAGCCGCCATTTTGGATTAAAGTATCATAGAACATTTTTATTGATGTCATTTTTCTCATTTTGAAAAGTGCTTTAAAATGATGAATCACACAACGGGTTTTTACATTCAAAATATTTGAGTTACAACCCCTCAAACTAAAAATTTCAATCAGCCGCCATTTTGGATACAAGTATCATAGAACATTCTAATTGATGCTATCTTTCTTGTTTTAAAAAGGCCTTTAAGACGATGTACCAAACAATGGGTGTTTACATTTGAAAATTAAAATATTCGAGTTACAAACCCTGAGTCTCCTTATGAGGGGTTAAAATTCAGTTGTGCGTCAAAAGGTAGAGTATTTGACCAATAACTTATCCTGAGAGTTACAGCATTATATCTACAACAGTCTCCAACTTATTGAAGGGTTCCCATACACTTGATTCACTCTGTATAAGTAATTACATGATTAGGTAAATATATAGAATCCAAGCATATGATTCACAGTCTTTTTGTATCGACTAGCATAGAATGTTGAGCATTGACCAACTTCTCATAAACTTTGAGGGCAGCCTCCATTTTGGCCCTCTGTTTGACAGTGTTGGTTGATGATGCTCTGTGACACAAATAGGAACAGGTAACAGTGAATGATGATTTCTGGCCTTTCACTTCGCAACAATCGAATTGAGGACGCGCGTTCTGCCATTTCGCTGCATGCTCGTACAACTTGCCGACTGCATTTTTTGGTGGTTGATCCATGGTAAACTCAACATCAACTATCGGTGGTTGTATTCTAAATGAGTCGACATTGATCGACTGATCTTTGCTAAGTATGGCTGCATGGAAATTCTTCAAACACTCTTCAGCCGACTGCGTCCTGGTAGATTTCAGATTGCGGCCTGATGCCTCTCCCTTTACACCGACAAATGAACAAGTGACTTTGAAGCCGCACTCGACTTCTTCTTTAACAAAAACTGGATTTTTTAGCTTCATCTTAGAAGCATATTCAAACATCCAACTAATCGGATTGGAATAAACTATTATGAGTTCCTTTTCTTTGGTTGGAGCAGTTGCATCATCATCTATCATCGATATAACAAATGCTGATTTTCTTAATTCTCTAGCTGGAAATTCGCCTACGTTTGTTGAGGTGTTTTCACTCTTTTCATCTTTCCGAGTGACTGGTGATCCAGCGCTCACCAGTTCATCTGATGTTACTCTTTCTGAAACAGGTTGACTATTCATAAAATCTACGTTGCCTTTCTGTTGTATAGGTTCACATTTATCGACAGAAGCATAATCATCCAAATCCAGTAAGCAGGTCGTAGTCGATGATGAATTTGTAGATTTATGCTTGAAGTTAATCAATTCGTTCAGCTGATGTTCGATAGCAGAGTCAATATCCAGTAGATTGCCAACTTCATGATTTTGACAAGTGCCTGCATCATTTATTTTCTCAGCACTTCTAGGATCCACGTCGAAATCAATTAACGAGGTTGCCATCTTAATTGCTTTGCAGCAAGATTCAATCTGAAAAATACGATGACTTTACTTCTTGAAATCAATACGGATGCTGCACTTTCAAAAACTTGGGAGACGCAGGGACACTCATTCATGACATTGAGTCATAAATTGCAGTAGCATTATGAAAAACAGGCTTAGCCCAAAACTTGTTCTATTCTTGAATAGATGTTGAAAATAGTATCAAATCTATTGGATAATTGATTAGATGTGGATAGTTTACAAAAGTAATTGTTTTTTTCTAATTCAATGGTAAAGTCTTAGGCCGTGTCCACACTGAACAAATGTTCCACAAACATGTTTGTGGAAAAAGTTTGGGCAAATTTTATATTATGTTTGACAAACAATGTTTGTCCGTGGCCAGTGTGGACGCGTCACCGAACAAAATATTTGTAAGTGGGAAGAGCAGGTTTTATGTTTTACAGATGTGAAAACTGAAAATTTTTGGAAAAACAGTATGTTTTTGTTTGACAAACAATGATTGTCCAAACTTTTTAAAATGTTTGTCCCTGAGCTCCTCAACAAACATGTTTACCGAACATGTATGACAAACATTTGTTCAGTGTGGACACGGCTTTAATAATTACCGATACAGCTAATTTCCTACATATTCCATTTCCCAAACATTTTATAATTATTTCCGATAATATTTTTATTCTAATTCTAATTATTAACTTATATTTTAATTTGAATTGAAATAACTTTCAAATTTTCTCCACTAATTGATCGATACTCATGAGTCATTTCATTCTCATTGGAGAGAATCATGATTTAGTATTGATATACGGTATAGTCAATCTTCAATCAGATGGTTCTACTGTTGAATGGTAGATAATGAATATACCGTAATAGTAATATTACAATATAAAACATTTTATTTTCATTTTATATTTTCCTTAAAATGAGAAATATCGAAGGACAAATTTGTCGACGAGCAATTAAAAAAGGAACATTCCTGCCAAATTGAATGAATATTATTCACGCTTTTGGTCGGTAATGCATCACACACCAACATACATACATGCATACATACAGACATAAATATATCCGGTCAAGTTAAAACCTAGACCTCACTAAGCTCGGTCAACAAAAAGTTGTCCTAACAATGGAGCTTTCTAAAGGTTTCCCGAAAAACTCTAATCTTCTCTTCCTTTTACAGTTTTTTCCAGTTCTGCATTTTCCGCAAAATTGAGTCGTAATAATTGATCAAAGAGCCTCTTATTGGTCTCTGGTTGTAGAAGACAAAATTACAACCGGAATACACAGTGGATAAAACCTGAATATCCACAAAATGCCAATTTTTCCAAAAAAAATACTATTTGAAAACTTGTGACTCAGTAGGCCTACTCAAATTGTTAATATTTTAGAGAAAAGAATTGACTTATACATGTTTGGGATAGAAAATACACGAATGACGCATTATCACGTCTGAACCACTGAACTGAATAACTTGAAATTTTGCAAAGATACTAACTTAATTCAAGGAGGATTTTTATGGGCCTATTTTCATTCTTATCAAATAATGAACTAGATTTTTTATAATTTGAAAGAATTTAATCAATTTATCAATCAAATTTTAGGGAAAGGAACCGAAAATTCAAGGATTTCGGAGCACCACAATATTTTTGCAGGTCTGGAAAGTCAACTTTTTTTGTATTGAAGTTGTCCAAAACTCCAGAATCGTTGCACGAGCATTAATAAATCAAGTTAGTTCAGCATTAATTCCTGGGATTACCCTTTTTTCAGTACCTGGTGACTGAAGAATGAATACGATTAGCGTTAGCGAATCAAATTCTGATTGTTCTATTGAAGACATAAGTATGGAAAAAAGAATAAGAAGAAGCAATGATTGAGAGATAACAAAAAACAGACATGCAAAGCAAAATATAAATTATTCGTATTAAAAATGACGTTACAAATAATCGAAAATTAATGAAGTTTTGAGATAGCGTGATAAACCCTTCTAAAACCAGAGTACAAAGCAACATAAGACACCGAACGCCAATAGAGAAAACAATGTCATGCAATACGAATTACAAATATGAAGAAGATGAATATTATTTTTAGGAATCTGATTGTTTGGTTGGGCTTTCATTGTTGCGTAAACTTTGAATCACAAATTGGATAAATTCGTTTTAGGTCTATCGAATTTAATTTGAAACTATTGAATTTAAAACAAATGATTAATAACAATGAGGGTGTGCCTATTTTCATCCTCAATAAATTAAGAATCGTCATGTTAAAAATAGCAAGTTGATCAGTTCATTAGTTCATAAGAAGGGATGCCAATCCCAGGACTGTCAAATTTCAATCCAAGGATCCTGGGTCTGGTCCCGGGATTGAGAGAAAAATTATTTCTTGGAGAAAAATTAATATGGAAAATGTTTTTCTACCGTACTGTTCATGAACTGTATAATAATATTATTATGAACTTTATCATTTTATAATGTGTCACTCATTCACCATTTAGGTGATCTTTTGAATTTTATGAGGGAATTTTTATCCTTTGGACTCCACAAAAAGAAGCTCAAAAAATTCAAACAACTATCAATAATAAAATTTTGCAAAGAATGTCATAATCTCTGAAAGAAAGCTCATAATGATCAAAAAGCTTGTATCCTCTTTCAGCCACACTGGTTATAAGAGCTTATTGGGGCCTCCAAATAGCATTTTTTTATTAGTTAACTTAGTATGCATGTGAAGTCCATTGATTGATCCACCCATTAGTATTTATAATCAATTCACACACTTTATTCTGTGCACTATTATTGTCACTGGGTAATACAGAATGGTGTTAAATTGAAAAGGGTAAATCTTTGTTGTACAAAATTAAAACACTTCCATGACAAAATCGAATATGAGAGAATGTTATTTTTTACAGTAGGCCTACTTTCACTGAATTGATTATTCTGTAATGATTTAAACTGTCAATATAACAATTACGGGGTTAAAATCGTTGGATAGAACGCTAAATATCAAATAATTATTGATTCAAGAACTTTTTCAACAATCAATATAATGTATCATGAACAGATGAATTTTGATGATCTGATCAGAACTAATCTAATGAATTTAATGATGAGAATGAACAACAGGTGCCATTCTACTTCCAAGTGCCTACATCTTTTACTTTCCTTTTACAACCCCAGCACATGAACTCAAATTGACTTGATATAAATTACAGACTTCTGTAATTATAATTTGATTTTGAAGAAATAAAGTAATTTTTATAGTATTGACAACATCAACGTCTTATTCTTTCAATTACTGAGAAATACCACATCTTTTACCATAAATAATCCAAAACTTGTTGTTTCCTTGATTAAAAAATATTTCATGAAACATGAACATTGACGATTGTTGATCATTATAAGAAACTATTTCTCTACAAGGCGCCTTAAACAAGTTTATTTTCACATGGTAGCCTGCTTTATGGATATGGATAAAACTGTAAGTTCTGTGGGATAAAAAAGTAGTTTCCAGAAAATATCTTAGTTACTCTTTCAAGCTTATCACAATGTAAGAAAACAAGCCAAAATCAAACTTACCATGAGTTCTTTGATTTTTGTTTTTTCGAAAGTTAGGCCTATTGCAGTAATTTGCTCCACAGCTGAAACAAAGAATAAAACAGATAATTAACCTCCTAAATAAATGAGAGTATCCCCATTAATTATTGTTAATAATTGTAGATAATATTGTGAATATAAATTAAAATATAAATCTGAGTACCATTTTTAAATTATTTCGTCATAACTTGTTTCGGCTACTAATGTCATATTACCAAGTTTCAAAAGGGTAAACAAAATCATATTTTTATTTATATTATTATTTTAGGCTAGATAAGTTTAAAAATCAGAGAAAATGTGGCAAATTTGTCAAGATTTGTAAATTTTTGATGATCAATAAGGTATAAATTTATAATATAAAATTATTGTTCAACAGTAAATTTGAAATAGGCTGCCTGTCATTTATAAATTATCTGACATTAAAGGTAGGCGCACACAGATCGTCATCGGACGGACGGCACGCATCGGATGATTAGATTTGATGCATTGTTTTCAATTGGAGTGGGCATACCTATCCGCATCTGTATATAGTGAGGTCCACGTTATAATGACAGTATTTGATCAACTTGGGTTTTGCTATCCTTGTTTATCATTCGACAAAGCCGGTGGTACTATCCTTTTCTAGGTCCACAACAATGCAAATTATGTTTTTAACAGTGTAGAAATATAATTAATTAATGAAGAGAATCGGCATCGCTATTCTCCTAACTTTATCCACTGCCATTATAACGTGGACCTCTCACTATAGGTATGCGGACTCCAATTGAAAACAATGCATCAAATCTAATAATCCGATGCGTGCCGTCCGTCCGATGACGATTTGTGTGCGTGTACCTAAGCCAAAGTTTTTTATTGTAGGTTATATGAGCGTCCAAAAGAAAATTCAAAATTACGTCAGTAGTTTTAATTATTATGCTGATTTTCAAGCTTCAAAACTTAATAGGGAATTTGGAAAAGATATTGCATTAGTGGAATGTATTGAGTTCTTTAGTTTAATAATATTATAATATATATATTAAGTACGTAACAGCATTTTCACTTGCACAAACAAAAATAAAATAGGTAGGCTAACCTGAAAATTCTTGAATAGAGAATCTAAATTGGAAGACCTAAATACGTACAGTTTAGCTGACATAAGTAATCCATAAAAACGGAATTTAAATAGTGGAATGTTCAAAAAACTAATTAGAGAAATAGCGTAATCTTATGCAATTTAGATATGGGTAGCAGTACATACAATAATTTGATACGAATATTAATAGTGCAATACTTATAATTTACCTTAAATTCAAGGAAAAATAGAAGTAAATGTAGAAAACTGTTTTACATAAAATAGTACTCAACAAAGAATAATATAACTTAATGTAATCTGCAACTCTGGTTACCAAAACGCTGCTCCATCAAGAATAAACCATCAGTCGACAAACTGCAGGACTTTATTATCAGCAGCAGCAGGAGCAGAATTCAGCATGCAAGGATTCAAGACTCAGAATTATGCATAGTACCGACGGGCGCACAGATTTGTCCAAGCCGAGTACCAACAGGCGTTTATATTTGCCTCGAAAGAAAATGTAATATAATATTACTATAGTGAGGTCCACGTTATAATGACAGTATTTGTATTTGATCAACTTTTGTTTTGCTATCGTTATTTAACAATGTAGAAATATAATCTGGCAAGGCAAAGAATCAGCAACGCTGTTCTCTTATCTTTTTCGGGGCCGCGGAATTGGAAATATCTGGAACTCAAAATATCAATGTTAAATGTCCTATGCTTGAAAACTGTTGCTGGGTGGAACTCCGAATATTTGTCAGACAGCGGAATTGGAAATATCCGGAACTCGAAATATGTTGCTAGGCGGAATTGGGAGTATCTGGAACTCAAATTATTTGTTTATCAGATGGCGGAATTGGAAATATCTGGAACTCAGAATATCAGTGCCAAAGTGAGAGTACTGGTAATGTGTTTGTTATTGAGAAATGGTTCAAGTCTGACTTATTTTCTGGAATGATATGGACTAATTAGCCTACTTAGGGTAATTCATAGCTCATTATATATTAATTTTGAATGGAAATATTGGACTTGAATTTTAAACAGTAGAAACAACTTGGCTGATCTTTTTGGACTTGTTTTTCATTATCAAAATTTTATTCCCAATTCATGCGACCAACTTTTGATTCATTCATTTGATCAACTTTTGTTTTGCTATCGTTATTTAACAATGTAGAAATATAATCTGGCAAGGCAAAGAATCAGCAACGCTGTTCTCTTATCCTTTTCGGGGCCGCGGAATTGTAAACATTCACTGTACGTCCTTGTGGACGCGATCCACGTATGCCTCGGCATTCAAAAAGCTATCTGATTTGCAGACGACACGAAGACATGGTAGATGTAGATTTTCCACAACATGACAATGGCGTCATTCCATCATTGAAGATAGTTATCACAAATTGCAGCAGTATCATTTTATTTCAATGACTTATATAATAAAATCAAAAATAAAACTTGACAAACGATGTTGGTGGGTTGAACGATTGTAGGTTGAAGTAAGGAAATAAATTGCTACATGACATAAGATTGACAATTCAAACTTCATTAGGTTGTCAAAACATTATTTTGTTAATATACTGAATCTAATTCAACTAGTTATCTAAACAATAATGATATCATCATGAGGGAAGCAATAACTCCACAAGAACGATTAGCTCTAACTTTGAGATTCTTGGAATTAGGGGATTCATTTGTTGGTTCCCAATATCTATTCTGAATCTCAAAAAAAGAAAATTTCTACAATAATTCCAGAAGTTTTGATGACCTAATCAAAGCACTTAACACTGTCTCAAACAATTGACAGTCTTCTTTGAGGAAATTAGAAATAAATTGAATCAAATACTGAATTGCTGCCCATTTTGAACTAACTCTGCTCATACACATGACAAAACAAGATTCTCCAAAAGATTAGCTTCAAGATTTACCTTTAAGGGAATACACTAGTTCAAAGTTTGAATAAATCTCTCTATAGATAGCCTAGCTATCTAAAACGAATAATATCATATTGAAGATTACAATTTTAATTAACAACTCTGATAACATGAAACAAACACAAGATGATTTGATAGCCACAGTAAAATAATATTTGAGCTATACTTTCTTGTAGGAACCCTGTAGAGAAGCTTTTTTCACTTAAATTATGCAGTTCTAAATTTGTTAATCATGATACAAATTATATACTCCATGCATGTTTCTATTTAAATATTTGACAATCCACATATCCCACAAAATTACAAAAATCCTACAATTTACAATTAGTTATTGGATCACAATTTGATTTGTCATTCATTAACCTAATTCATTGGAATTAGGTTATGATGTCTTCAATGTTTACGTTTTGCCTCACCCGTATGGCAAAATCGCGTCCACACGTACATTCAATGCTCGCCCGAGGCGCCTTTGAGCACGCCAAAATACCGACAGGGTTCCGGTTCGCCCAAATGCCTCAGCGAACAGTGTCCACACGTGCGAATGCAAGCCCATACACGTATGCTCACCCGAGGCAAACGTACGTGTGTACACCGTTTAAATGTCCTATGCTTGAAAACTGTTGCTGGGTGGAACTCCGAATATTTGTCAGACAGCGGAATTGGAAATATTATATATTCGATATTATTAAATAATATTATATATTAATTTTGAATGGAACATGGACTTTTTTATAACGTGGACTTCACTATAGTAGTTCTATGAACAGTAGACCTCCGTGAGTTCTTTATGTTGGAGAGCAGTGTGGTGAGTGCCTATTTTCTTTTTGATATCTGCCTCAGGGCAGTTGTTTTTCTTTTACTTTTTTGACATGTCCCAGTGGGTTTCACTCTAGTGATCCCTTTTATGGACCTATTCAACTAATAGTTCTGCGAACAGTAGATCTCGCTCATGAATACAACTTTCAATCTAATGAGAAGGGCCAGTACAGTATATTATGAAGATTTAGCCGTGATTGTCATCTATTATTTTCTCCATTGAAAGTGCTATAGAGACACTGTTTCCAGGGACACCGGACTTATCAAGGAGTACCTTTATATCAAATACATACCTTTTAAATGAAAAAGTCTAAGAAATTGTCAAAAAACCACATATTTATTGATACTCAGAAAGACCGGTTTCGGTCATTATCAGAGTTCATCAGAGATTGACAATGGTGTAATTACCGAAACCGGTATTTCTAAGTATCAATGAATCTGTGGTTTTTTGACAATTTCTTGTTTTTTTTTAAATTTAATGTCAATAATTACCACAATATCAACTTCTCAACTACACAAAAAGGAAAAAATTACCTTTATACATTTACATACACATGTTTCTCTACAACTGCAGTATTCAAATTAATTATTTCAATTAATTTGTTAAATCAAATTAATAATAATAAGATGATTCAGTTCAATTATTCTATCTAATCATAATAATTCATTTTACAATGATATATTATCAGAATAAGATAAAACAATATTAGTATTATCTGCAAAAAAAATCTGGCAGGAACGAGAATTGAACCTGGGTCCCACAGTGTGACAGACCACAGTCTAACCGACTCGACCACCATGTGCTCCCAACAATAGAAGCGAAAAAGTATGGGAATGAATTGCTGTATCTTCAAAGACACATCCATTCTGGATTGAGGTTAGTTCGCGGTTTTTTAAGTATTACAAAAAAACAGAGGTTTTATCAAAAATCGATACACATACGTTTCTGCGACTTGTATCAAAGAACTTGCATACCAAATTTCATCCAAATCGGACAATATTTGTGACTGTAACTGGGGTACAAACAAACAAACAAAAGCTGATCGAGTCAAAACTAAGACCTCAGCTTAGCTTCGGTCATTAAAATACTAAATACCTTGCTCACAAATAAACCACAGCCTCCTCTTATACTGTCCATCAGAGTAAATCCTGATTGTATGTCATGTCAGTGAGATATCGGTGTGAAAACAGCTAATGGCTGTAGTGGTTGGTGTATCAAAAATGCTAACATCAAAAGCTAATCTCCTTCAAGAAAAGTTGAAAGCAGAGAAAGTTCAAGAGACAATACTATGTTATTCTAGTTATTTTATTGCATGCGTTATAGCATGCAATCAATAGTTCATTTATTTATTCACATTGGAGACAACGGGTGTCCCCAAAGTCTCCTTAACAATAAAAATTGTACAGATACAGATGAAATAAGTAAAACAATGATAAAAATAATACAAACTCATGCAATAATAAATAGGTAATACAAACAAAAAATACCACCTAATTCAAAAATGGAAAATACAAAGATTTCAAATAGGCCTACTTATGAAAAAAGTAAAAATAAAGCAAATTGAGGATACAAAATTCCAAAACTTATGAAAATTAAAGAATATAATAACAAATAATGAACAAAAATGTTACCAATAGAATAAATAACATTTATAACTGAATGATGTCCCAAACCATATGCACATCCACACTGATACACCAACTATTTATTTGATCAGATCATGCTCACACAAGAGAAAGTGAAATCATTCAAGTATTTAGGCACCCTAATAACAGAAGAGAATAATGTAGCGGAAGAAGTGGATGCTAGGATAATGTCTGGAAATAGGGTGTATTTCGCCCTGCAGAATATCCTGAAGTCCAAGAATGTGTCAAAAAAAGGCAAAATAAAAATTTACACAACAGTTTTAAGAGCAATAGTGACATATGGGGCCGAAGCTTGGACATTGACTACAAAAGAAGAAAGTCTGCTTCAGAGATGGGAAAGAAGGATTTTAAGAAGAATTTTTGGAGCAATCAAGGAAAATGAAATATGGAGGATAAGAACAAATGAGGAACTAGAAAGATTGTTCGAGGAGACCAGTATTTTATCTGTTGTGAAAAGTATGAGGCTAAGATGGGCTAGTCATGTGTGCAGAATGCCGGAAGGGAGGGTGCCAAGAATGGTGCTGGAAGGCAAACCTGGAGGAAGAAGATTACAAGGAAGACCAAGAATAAGTGGTGGGTTGACGATGTGGAAGAGGATTTGCGAAGACTGGGTGTAAGAAGATGGAGAAGAACAGCAGAATGTCGAGAAGGGTGGAAGGATGTGGTTGTGAAGGCTAAGGCTCTACATGGGCTGTAGTGCCAATAATGATGATGATGATGATGCTCACACAAGATTTAATATTATCATTTAATGCTTTCCAGAATTTAGTGCGAGAAAACCAGAAGACATCTAGGTGCCCAGACAAGCTGTTATAAGTTACATTGAGATATTGAATTGCATGCATCATGGCATGCAATTTCCGATCCACTCAACAGCTGATTTATGATGAATAATTCTATAGTCTGATATTTACTCTAATATTGGCGTATGAAGGTGGCTTCTTTTTTCTTTTATATTATCCTTGAAATTCAAAATTTCCAAAAACCTTGTATATATGTCAACGTGTAATTGAAGAAGGGACATACCTGTCAAATTTCATAAAAATATATTATTGCGTTTTGCCGTAAATGTGCAACATATAAACATTTAAACATTAAGAGAAATGCCAAACCATTGATTTAAATCTTAGACCTCACTTCGCTCGGTCAATAAATTATTATTTATATTATAGTATTTTGAGAGTAATTTCATCTTCCAACCCCACCAATATGGATTGGATTCCATCAGGAGAGATCAACCACAGGAGCTTTGTGGTATTTAGTGGAGTCGGTTCTTGGGGCAATGGAGGGCAGGCAGTTGCAGTCTCTGTTGCTTTATGTGATTTGACCAAGGCATTTGACTGTGTCTTGCATGACATACTATTGAGTGAAATGAAGAGGTATGAGATAAGTGGAGTTCCCCTGAAAACCATGGAGGATTACCTCTCCAATAGAATGCATGTCACATCTGTGAATGGTGAAGAATCACGGTCGAAGGAGGTGATCTATGGAGTGCCGCAAGGATCGATTCTTGGTCCTCTGTTGTTCCTTGTATTCATCAACGACTTCAGTGTGCCTTATTATTTGCTGATGATACCACCCTGCTGGCCCAGGATGAGGACCCCCAAACTGCTGTTGCCCAGTCTAATCTTCTTGTAGAAGAGGCTTGTCAGTGTTTTAAATCAAACAAACTGTTTCTAAATGAAGGGAAAACACATAACCTCTTGTGAATCTTAATGCATGGTGAGGCGGAGGTCAAACTCTTGGGTTTTGTGATGGATCCCACTCTAGCGTGGGATCAACATATTGGCATGCTGTGCAATCGACTGTCCAGGGTGACATTTTTGAAGTGGAAGCTGAAGCAACATGTGCCTACCATGGGCTGTTCCATAGTCATGTAAGCTACGGAATAGTACTATGGGGCCATGCGGGTAGCTGTGAAAGGATTCTCCTTCTATAGAAGAGAGTTCTTCATGTCATCACGTCATCACATTACCTGAAGCACTGCCGGCCAATCTTCAAACGTCTGAAAATACTGACAGTGTACAGTCAGTACATGTATAGCTCCCTACGGCTCCTAAGGAGTGAGGTTCATGCCAACCAGGAGAGGGGCCAGCTGCACCACCACAATACCAGAAGATGGGGCAACATTGACCTGCCCTACTCCAGACTATCAAAAGCACACGAATGCTACCCCTCACTGATGCTAAAATAATTGTTAATTGCTAAAATCGAGCATTAGCTACAGCTCATTGTCATTTGTTACTATTCCTTTTTAAAAATCATTAAGATTGAATTTTTCAGCAGTAACTTTATTATTGTAGCACTTAAAATTTATATTCTCAATTCAGGTATCATTAATAATACCTTTCGATTATTGTCAGGCTTCAATGGTCATTAATGTCATTGACCTAATTTCATTTAAATTTTGTATTTTTCTAACGTTTTTTATTACATGTTGTAATTGTCCCAAGATTTTATTCGATTCAATCTACTTACACTTGTTTTTGTATGTGGCCATCTGCCTATTATTTTATTAATATTAAATCTCATCTTGTTGACTCATTTTGTCTTTTATTGGCATACTTACCACACTTCAAGCTATCAGTATTTTTATGCACAGAATTCAGAGATTTATTTGTAGGTATTAATACCAACTATCATTCACAGTCCACTGCCCTGACTTTGGATTCTGTCAGCACCTTATCATTCATTGAATTATTTGAAAATGTCAAGTGGATACCAGAGTGATCTGAGAAATTGAAATTCAGTATTTTCAAATGAATGTATTGTTTGTCGACTGTGGTGATGTAATTATCCAGACATGCTTTCTCTCGTGTAGGCAACATATTCAAGTTATCCATGTTAAATTCGCTTAGGAGGTTTTTGAACTTCTGCACACTGGATTGCTCTGTTGCTACATCAAAATGAGCATTGTAGTGCCCACCAATAAATATTTCCTGCTTAAACTTGAATAGGTGGAAAAGAAAATGCTCCAACTTTTCCATAAAAAGAATAGGGTCTCTGATGGTGATCTGTATATGCTCACTAAGATCATTTTGTACTCCTTTAGGTGAACCGCTGCTGCTTCAAATGTAAGTTCCTCGCATATCCAAGCTAAGTCAATCTCTTCATAGTTTGAATTATGTTCTAAGTTCACCGCTACTCCTCCTCTTGAGTGATCTTTTCTGCAGTAGCTTGATGCCAGGACGTAGTTATCAATCACCTCATATCTCAAAGCATCATTCCGCTTCCAGTGCTCACTAAAACACATTACCGTACACTAAAATCGTGCTGACCAGCCAAGTGGGAGAGAATGTTCAATTTTCCTGAGATTTCTTGTAAGTTCAAAAAAAGAACTCTTTGCTGGTAGTCAGCATCATAGATAAAGGATAAGCATAAGTATTTGTTGTCTCTATATTTCTTGTTTCTGTCAGCATTCTCATCCAGAGTTGCATTAGTTTGTAACGGGCTACTAAAATCTGGCTCTGATAGCGATATATCATTACCTATCACCTCATGTCTAAAAAATGTTTCCCATGTAAAGGAATAGCCTGCTCAGAGACACAGTTTTTTTGTACTCCTGATGAAAAACTGTCTCAAAGTTTATTATCTTCTGTGCCGAGCACTATTTTTAATTTCAGGCCTTTTCCCAAGTTATAATAGTAAATTTAATATGCAATAGACTAGAGCCATTATTGTGAGTTAGCGAAATAAATTATTTTCTCTCTCTCTCTATTATGAATGGCCATGACTTCGAGTTTCCCATGATAGATATTTAAAAATTGTAGCTCCAAGTCGTCGAGGAATGTAGATTATGGAATTATCTCTAAAACTTAGCCTTCCTGTCGCGACATAGTGTGCGATAAGTTGGAAAACAGGAAGCATTGAAATTATAACAAACTACCGATTTGGCAGTTACTATTTGGTCCAAAGGCTCTAGAAGCCACGCGACGATTGGTCAAATTGATTCCCTTCGCCCAATAGGAGACCTGTTTCTAAATACAGTAGTGGGGGGATTCCCCAGCCGCGAGACCAGATTACGTTTCGGAGGACACTTTGCTAGGAGCACTACGAGAGTAAAGATGTAGTCATTATGTTTCACCCTTTTTGGGCAAGTTTACAAGTTTATATCATTAGTTAATGTAGGAGCTAGTTTTATTTTTATTAAAGTTTAAATTTTCTAGTAGTGCCATGTTGAAATTAATTTGTTATTTTATGACTGATATTGTTTGGTTTTGTGACGTATTGCTATCTAAACGAAGGATAGTAATGCGCCCCCGAATCAGATGGAGAATGTCAACAAAGTAACATGAAATTGTTGTTTCTGTTGTTCGATTTTAGTTGCCAATGTTTATTGAAGCTGTTTGTATTTTTCAATTATTTCAAATTGTAGTGTTATTCTATAGTAGAAACCTATTAAATCAGGCATGGCAAGATTAATTGAAGTTTTCTTGACTCTAGCCCGTTCACCTGCATGAATTAGGTATAGACTCAGGTATTTTCTAGATGTGTCGGCCTATTTCTAAATTCTAAATGTTATTCAAAATTATCTTCTTTATCATCTTTTAAAAGGTCAGGCACACAACTGCGCCACTCTGCTGTCTAGAGATATTTGAATCTCTGGAATTCAAATTTTCTAAAAAATTAAATTTTTCATAACTTACTCTAATCATACTAAATCAATTTTTCTGAGTCTATTCGGTAATTGAAAAATCATGCTGTGAACGATTTGACGGTCAGGATTTTTGGGTTTGGAGTTGAATGAATAATTTATAGTTGCTACTCCAATTTTTCCGAAGTTTAAATAATTGTAGATGAAACAGGAAAGTCATTCAGTTATGTTAATCCATTAAAATGAAAATCTTTTGAAGTGCTTGAAGATAAAGTCAGGTATCATTGAAGCTTAAGTTGAAAGTATCCTAAAACTTCATATTGAAATTGATTATTGAGAAATTAAAGGTTTAACGTTAGAATAAAAATTAGTAGAAGAAACTAGGATATGTGAGAAACAGCTGATTCTAAGTGCTGAATGAATTTTTGTATTCTGTAATTCCGTGAATGATGATAGAAATTATTGTAATGTCAACGTATGTATTCTGGTCTCACGTCTGGTAGTTGAATATCATTATAGTAGTAGTGAAAGTGAATATTGAGATTTTAAAGGTCAACCCAAGTAAATTAGGAAAATTCGGAAATTATTATGGGAGAATGTTCGAGGAAAATAGGAAATTTTTTTGAAAAGTTTAGGTAAATTGAAGGTAAGCAGAGAATAAATAGGAAACCCTTTGATTAGTTATTGTTGATAAGCACTTTTGAAAAGTTGATGAGTAGTTTTGGTCTTGAGATGTTTAAACTAAATAATTAGATATTGTAGATTAAAGTTGAAACAATGATCAAAATATTTACACAGTTTAGCAATCTCCGTATTAACCTTCTCTACCTCTTGATTGATGCATGACCAATCTGCCAAGTTGTGACGATGGGGTACAGAGCAAATGATAACTTTCGATTGTCGAAGTTCTTTTTGTTTTTTTCGCAGATTTATCAAAAAATCCTTCACTTCATTTCTTCCAACATCATATGTTCCACCCAGCAAGAATACACAGTCGTTTGATCGAATATCAGTACAATTGTCTTGTCCTACATACTCAAATTTAGCTCCAGATTTGATGGTCGAAACAACTGAATAGTCACTAATCTTACTGATAATATTGTTCAAATTTCGTCCATGACTGTCTGCAAATAAATGGATTCTTCCAAATCTTCTTTTCCGTTGTTCGTGAGATTTAGGCTAGTAGTGTTTTCAACCTTTTTTTTAGTCAAAAAAATTATGGAATGTTGGAATATGGGAAGTTCTACATTTATGGAAGTTTATTATAGAAAAATATAATTTTTTGCTCAATAAAATATATTTGATTATTTTAAAAAAGAATGAACAGTCAATATTACATCATTAAAACCTGTATGAGCTACCGTCATACATTGACAAGACAGAGGATCAGCAACGTTGTTCTCCTATCTTTCTCCACTCCCATTATAACGTGGACCTTACTTTTGTAATGAGCTGAAATCTTGAGGATCTGAGACCAAATGATTGATCATCTCATTTCCCAATCAGCTGATTTGAGATAAAATTGAAGCAGGAAATGTCACCTAATTTTTGATCAGCTGTGCGCTGCCGCTGATCAAATAGCCTAACCTCTAATCTCATTTATTTCAATTTTATTCTTAAAACATTTGACTGTGGTTGACATAACTAATAACTACGTTCAATTTTAATCTTCAATGTGTTTCAAGTAATTCATTGATAAGTGGGACTGATAAGACAGAACATACTTTTCTCTAGCAAAGTATAATTCACATTTGCCTTTTTTTATGAATTTAATTGTTTCCACAGTATTTTAATGTTTCTATATTAGACTTTTGATATTTATAACACAATAACACTTTTTGTCAGTATTGCTAAATTTGGTTGAACAATCAAGTGAGTCTACGAATATATGTAATTAATAGTGCTTCATAATTTATAATACAACTTAGGCTATTTATTTATCACAATTAATTGAAAGTCGTTTCAAATTTAATGCCTCTTATCTAGATTATTATTTAAATCCGTTGATATAATCGTATTGTTATCAATAGACTATTTTGATAATTATATAAACATGGATTATGTCACTCACTTGTCAAAAGTTCAACAGTTGTTTCTTATCTTTGTCAAACGGCGTGAAGAGATATTAAAATGTCGCATATTTCAGACGAGCAGTAATAGTCTGATAATATTAATTACTTTTTGTCGTAGATGCTAATTGCTGACTGCTGTTTTAGAAGTTTGGCGAGGCGGTTATTGGTGTCTTCGAATTTATTTGAGACAGTGGCTGCTCGTAAACTATCATCCAATATGTCCAAGGAGAAATTTCAGCTGCCCGATCGTTACAAAACTGTGGGAAACAGTGTATGGTTAGTAAATAAATATTGAAATTAATATTTGATTTGGTATTTCTAAAAATGTTTCACCAGTAAGAATAAATTTCTGAATACCTCAAAACATATTTAATTATTCAATGATCAAGGTTATGACTATTTTATAATATTTGTAAAAGCCATACTCTAATTTAATTTGAAAATAATTTTTAAAAAGTTTAAATTGCACTTGAAAAAATAGCTTAGGCAAGTTTGTTTAAAGCAGGCTTATTTCATTGAATGAACTTGACTGTCTTGATACGAATTATTCAACGTTATATTCTTCACATCACCATTAACTGCAATAGTTGATAAACTAGTAACTTCAGGGTAGTGCTTTGTATGTTGGGCCAATTAGAATGTGACAATTAATATCATTTTATGATTTTGAAACAAAATTATAGATTGGTCATGGAAAACGATAAAACTATAGACATCAGCCATAAACAACTACTATAGACCCAAATCAATCATTCCTGTGTTGGGTAAGGTATTCGAGACCCTAATGAAGTAACAGCTTGTATTACATCTCGAGAGAATTAACCTTTTCTCTGATACACATCATGGCTTTGGAAGCCACTTCTACAGCTGTCTCAGAAATGATTGATTATATTGTAGATCCCTTTGAGGAGAGGGATTTTGTGCACTTGGTCCTTGCTGATCTGAGCAAGGCCTTTGATTGTGTGCCTCATGGAATCCTTCTTGAAAAGCTCTCTAGTTATTGACTTGGTGGTATGGTGCTTGTGACCCTTAAGTCCTACTTGACTGGAAGAAAGCAGATCATTTTCTTTGGAGGTGCTCACTTTCAGCCAATGCAGGTTGATCATGGCGTACTAAAAGGGATTGGTGATAACCCAAACTTTTCCTGGTCAATGATGTTGGGCTCCTTGGGCCGGCGCTGATGTTTGCAGATGGCACCACAATCCTATCCAGAGGGCGGATGGTTCAGCAGGCTGGTTTGCAGGCGCAATCAGGTTTTTGATAACGCCAAGTTGTGGTTTGAGAGAAATAGGCTCTGCTTGAATGAGGGGAAGACTCAGCATCTAGTCTGTATTCTTTGCAGCCTTGCTGACTCAGCTCATAAATCACCAGTGAAACTCCAGGGACTTGTTTCAAATCGATTCAAAGTTAACATGGACAGGCCACATTGAGTTTGCACCAGGCTGGCACGGGCAGTCTACTTACTGCGTAGACTCAGAGCCCTCCTCAGCAGAAAATATTCGGTGTACTTTGCCCTTATGAAAATCAAACTTTTTCTACATAATGAATAATCATTTCTAGAATATTTCATTTTAATTAATCGCTTTATCGTTGATCTCAAATAAATGGTTAGTAATTTTTAAATTAGCTGTTTGTTCGAATGATAGCTAGCATTACTCTAGCTCTAGTAGGTCGACTGAACTTACTTGTAATTTGAAAGAATTGTCAACTTTTTCATTTCAAAGGCAATCTCATTCTACTGTCTAGATTTATAACAATCAATTCATCTAAAATGTAATTTAAATTCTTATCTGTGTTCTTTAAAAATCATCATCTCATTGATGCATTATTTTCTTATTTATCATCATTGATGATATATTATTTTATTCCAAGAATTAAAATTCATTCATTCATATTTATTCATTTATCTGTGTTCTTATAAAAACTCGTTTTCATCTCATGATACATGGTCATATCATTTTATCCTAGGAACTAAAAATCATCTATCCATCTGTGTTCTTGAAAATTTTTTCATCTCATTGTTACTTGGTCATATTATTCTATTCCATGAACTAAATTCATTCCATTCATTCAAATTTATTTATCTATCTGTATTCTTGAAAACATCATTTCCATCTAATATTGATTGATACATGGTGATATTATTATATTCCAGGAATGAGTTTACTCAGTTGGCTATCGAACATAAACCATTAAATTTGGGACAAGGATTTCCAGACTTTCCAGCCCCTGATTACGTTACTAAAGCACTTGCAGATGTCGCCGCTGGAGAGGAAGCACTTCTCCATCAATATACTAGAGGATTTGTAAGTAATTGCAATATTTTCTCAAAAAATACAGAATGCACATTATTATTTAGCTACTCAAAAGAAATAGTTCGTTTGAATTTACTTAATTAGTTTAATAACCAAAGGCAGATAGCGCCTTTACGTGCAAATTTATTTGAAAATTCAACACTGTACAACACATGGCTTAAGTCGACTCAATACGACTGCAGTTTAAAAATTTTCCGACCCAACCATGAATATGACAACCCTGGTTGGTAATCTTTTTGGTAAAATTTCAATCGTTACTCACTTAAATTTCAGGCATTCGGACTTATTATTCAATCTACAGTCTTTTGTAACATAAGATTTAATATTGTGCTACAAAATTCAGTGTGCAACTATTAAAATATATCGAAAATGTTACACTGGGTCTTGTTTACAAAGTTTGTCATCTTCATGGTTAGGTCGAAACTTTTTAATTGACGTGAACCTTGGTTGCCAAATAATAAATCACGATATATGAAATACAAACAAATGGTTTATTCATAAAACTATAACAACAAATTCAAAAGATATATGTGAGTTGATAATTGGATTTTAACAACAAATAATTCAAACTCAAATGTGTTTGAAATCTTAATGCGCGCTCTGCACTAAAAGACGCCCTATAAAAATAACTTGGTGACGTCAGTCACTCCAGTATAAATGTTAATATGTATATGACAACTGCATACAAAACTCAATGCTGAAATTTCTACAAGATAAATGAAGTAGATGTGAAATACTATAATGCATAGTCAAATCCTAATCGTAAGAATATTGTACATAATATTTGCTAATTAATGATGATTTATTACCATTCGACCCATGTAGTCTATAGGAGATAAGAACGATAATGATCATGCCAATAATTTATGGCTGATTTTATGAACCATAAAAACTTTTTCATATATATATATATATATATATATATATATATAATATTGTTTGTGTTACCGCAATGAAAAGTTTTTATGGTTCATAAAATCAGCCATAAAACCATAAAAACTTATATATATATATATTATATATATATATATATATATATATATATATATATAATATATATATATATATATATATATATATATATATATAATATTGTTTGTGTTACCGCAATGAAAAGTTTTTATGGTTCATAAAATCTATATATATAAGTTAAGATTGCAATTAATCAAATAGTCTTTTTAAAAAATGAATTTATTTGTTAACCACATATTACAATAATTTTATATCTCGCGATAGAGCTCCGTTCGCTATGTCCGCTAGCTTGGAACTGACTACTAAATACAATGTTACCTTCCACTACAACTATGCTACATCAACAATAATGGAATGAGGAGTGCTGACTATATAAGTAATTAGCTATATAACTCCTCCATCCCTAAAAAGAACTTCGGGGGTAGGGTTGTTAACAATGTTTACATTGGGTGAAACTTTTCTACTTAGATAACAATACAATAGAACAATTGACATTAGAATAAAGATTACATACAAAATAATTGTCCAAAAACTTATGTTTGTAGTGAAAATACTTTCTTCCCTTATGGGGGTGTACTTGTTAACAGCAATCGGATTAAAATTAAGATGTTCTAAATTAATTGTGAATTCTGGTTCTTGGTCTTCATTCATACTATTGATAACGTTGGCTAGGTTCAATAACTTAGGTCGATATTTTGATTCAGACAAATGATTAAGTATTTTACCATTATAATAATATGTATTGTTGTTGCTATTAATTAAATAAACTCCTTTTACAGATTTTGTTATCGTTTCTGCTTGCTTGTCAATTTTTATGTTTTCTTCATTTGGAAAGATACACAAATAGCTATTCAATTCTGGAATCCATTTTACAATACTATTACCTATTTTCATCTTACTATATTTACAGTTTGATGTAGTTCCTGATTCAATAATTTCTTTTTCACATTTCAATTTGTCATTACATAAACTTTCTACAGAACAAATAAAATTTGAACTTGTTTTTCTAGTGCATTCACTAGTTAGACCTTCAATTGATATTTCTTTCTTATTATAATTATCGTTTGACTTGAGTAAGTATCTGACCTTAGGAACAATAGTTACATATCCATTTTGAAACATACTAGGTACAGAAAACAACTTGTATAAGTTATAATTTGATTCATCTACGATTGGTAAGTTCAAGAAGTAAATGATTTCTTTAGACGTTAGTTTACAGTTTACATTTATCAAATTTTCGAATTCCCACATATTTTTCAATTCAGGTTTCAATGGTAATTTATTCTGATAGTAACCAGCAATCTTGGTTATCTGATAAAACAATTCTTTAGTTGAAATAATGCTAGGATGTAAAACTTTCAATTTGCAAAATGTTAAAGAGTTTTCAATGTCTTGGATCAAACTTAATACAATGTTATGTAAAATATTCAACTGGTTCAGCAAATCTCTAAATTTTTCTAGTTCTACATAGTCGCTAAGCTTATCATTTACAAATTTAAATTTATTCTCCAACTCATTAAAATTATAATTAACAATGTTCAACGTCTGATTAAATTCAGCAATAAGTTCTGAACTCAATGAATATTGGGCTGATATTTGATCAATCAAACTGTTTTGATTAGTTTTCAAATGTTCAAGTAAATAATCGTATCTTTCACCATCATACGAGTCCAAATTTCCAGTAATAAATTTTATTGCGGCTCCTATGCCATTCACTAGTCCTCTTTTAGATCTCTTATCATTAGTCACACTTATGATATCTAACTTATCTTCTATTACATTCCTAGTATGATTAATAAATTTCAAATAGTTTACTATATCTCTTGCTTTACTACCATTATCAGTTATATATTCTACATTTTCCATTATTGGAATCTTATTTCTAATATTCTCAGATACCTTATCATAATACATATTCAAATTATCAACATGATCAAAAATACTTTCTAGTTCATAATAGTGGATGAAAGTGTGTTTTGAAATCTCTAACTTTGCAGAGCCTAAATCTGCTGCAATTATTCCTAGATTACTACTTATATTCCTGAATTCTTCAGCTTTAGAAGAATGATTCGCCATACTCATTAGGCAGAGGAGGAACCTGGAAGAACAGGATTTGAATTAGGATCGGTTGTTACTTGTTCAGTTCTCTCATTAGTTTGATCTTTGTTCAGTTTCTTAAACTTTCTAGGTCTTTTTATCTTGGATAAATGAATTTTCTCTCTAGTGTTATGATGTCGGGGATTTATTTTGGCAGTTTTAAGTTCTCGATTCACTGATAGGAGAGTTTCTTTGTTGAATTTATTTTTTGTTTTACTTTGTTTTTGTACATTCCTCACATAAACTTCTTTTGGGATTTCTGGTAGTTCTTCTCGATCTTTGTTCCTTTCGTTGATGACATGTTCTTTTCTACTTTGGTTTATTTCCTGTATATGGTCAAATAGTCGTTTAGTTTTTTCTTTGTGATTATTAACATATTCGTTAATAAATCTGTTCTGAATGTCAATTTCGAGAATAGGATTAGATTCTATGTGTCCGTATAAAACTTCCAAAGGTGTCAGTTTTGTAACCGAGTGAATGCTATTGTTATAAGCAATTACGGCGTACTTTACTTTACTTTCAATTGTTTCTGTTTTGAACTCGTCGCGATTATTGAATATTCTGATGTGCTCAATTATCGTAGAATGAAAACGTTCGGCTAAGCCATTTGAAGGCGGATGTTGAGTACTTATCCAGTGCATTTTGATTTTGTGCAATTCTGTCAATTCCTTTACTAAGCCATTATTGAATTCACATCCATTGTCGGCAACTATAGTTTGAGGGATACCATGGTGGGAAAAGAACTAAGCAATTTGTCTGCTACCTCAACACTGTTACAACTTGTTATTGGATAGCATTGTGCGTATCTTGAAAAACTATCAATGATCGTGAGAAATTTCTTTTTCTCAAATGTTATACTGTCCGTGTGAATGATTTGAAGCGGCCTTGTAGCTGTCGGTGTCAAGTTCATTTCTAAATTAAGTGGATTTCGTTCGTACTTTGTTTTGAGACATATCTCACATTTGTTAATAAAATTTTGAATATAATTTTTCATGTTGGGCCAATAGTATTTTCTTCTTATCTTATCGTACGTTTCTTGTATACCTCTGTGATTCGTTTTTCCAATATGATAATTATCAATAGTTTCTATTCTGTCATCTTCATGTGTTACATCAAGTACTTTAACTTTACATCGTACAAGTATGAGTTTTGAAAATTTAAAATTTTTGGCAATCACTGAAGCAAATCTTTCATAGAATTCATTTTCAAAATACAAGCTATATCTAACATTAGGCACTAAATATTCTTTCACGAAGTCAATCACATTTTTATCGAAATTATTCTCAGATATCTCTACTATCATTCTTGTTTTACTATCAAATATTTTATGAATAGTGACTTTCTTTGGGTTATTGCTCACAAGCTTCAATATGACTTGGTTTTTAGCATAGTTAACTGGGTCATCTGAAACTGGTATTTCTACTGATGTGTTACTTTCGTAATTAGAATGTTGCGTATGAGAATTATTTTCTATGAACTCATCTTCAGCAGGACCTATGAAATCTGGTTCATCATTTTCGAATCCTCGAAAAGGGGTTTCGTTTTCAAATCCTCTAAATGGGGTTCCATTATCATCTGTACCGGTTTCATTTTCTAATCTTTGAAATAACGTTTCGTTATCATCCACGTTAGCTATCATAGATTGTGCATCCTCGTTAGGTATGATATTCACTACATTTTCAATGGCTTCATTTATAATCGCATCAATATCACTGAATAATCTGGGTGAGTTTTGGTTGTGTGTGTTATTATTATTCAACTGAATTCGGGAAAGGGCATCTGCGTTTTGATTTGCTGTTCCTTTTTTGTAACATATGTCATAATCAAATTCTTCTAATTTCAGTCTCCATCTTAATAATTTTGAATTCGGTTCTTTCATAGAAAATAACCATTGTAGGGGTTTGTGGTCAGTGAATATTTTGAATTTTCTACCATAGAGATAGGGGCGGAAGTACTTGGTAGCCCAAACTATCGCTAAAAGTTCTTTTTCAATAGTTGAATAGTTCATTTCAGTTTCGTTGAGGGTTCTACTTGCATATGCACAAGGCAAATCAGCACCGTCTTTGTTCTGACTGAGAACTGCCCCAATAGCTATATTGCTAGCATCTGTTGTAAGGTTGAATTGTTTTTCAAAATCAGGATACTGAAGGATTGGTTCGTTAGTAAGGATATTCTTACAAGTTTCAAAACACTTAATGTACTCTGGGTCCTGTATATCTATTTTAGCATTTCTTTTCAAACATTTAGTTAGAGGTTTTGTTAAATGAGCAAAGTTGTTAATGAATTTTCGATAGTATCCTAGAAGTCCAAGAAATCCTTTTATCTCTTTCGTTGTTTTAGGGATAGGATATCTTTTTATCGCTTCGACTTTGTCAGGATTTGGTTTAACTCCGTTTGGTGTCACTAAGTGTCCGAGAAAACTAACTTCTTTACGCAAAAATTCTGTTTTATCAAGTTGTACTTTGAAGTTGGATTGTCTTAACCTTTCAAATACTTGTCTTAGTCGATCAATGTGTTCTTCTAAACTAGTTGAATAAATAATAATGTCATCTAAATATACTAAACACAATTCATTTTGGAGTCCTCTTAGTATGCTATTCATAGCTTTTTGGAAAGTGGGTGGACCGTTTTTGAGACCGAAGGGCATTCGTAAAAATTCGTAATGACCCGTGTCTGTAGAGAATGCAGTTTTTTCAATACTGCTAGGATCCATTTCTATCTGATGGAAGCCAGAGAATAAGTCTAGGGTAGTGAAGTACTGTGCTCTTCCTAATTTGTCTAGAATATCCGTAATATTAGGAAGTGGGAATTTATCGTCTACAGTCTTAGAATTCAAACCGCGATAGTCAATTACAAGTCGAAATTTCTTTTTACCAGAAGCATCTTGTTTCTTTGGAATGACCCATATTGGTGAATTCCAAGGTGAATTGGAGGGTTGAATTATTTTTTGTTCCAACATTTCATCAATCTGTCGATTTACTTCAGTTCTATAGATTTCAGGGTAGCGATAACTTCTTGTATAGACCGGGATTTCGTCGGTGGTTCTTATGATATGCTTTATTTCATTCGTGAAAGTCAAAGGATTTCCATCAATGTGAAATATATCTGAGTAATCTTTAATCACCTGTAAAATAGCTTGCTCTTCTTCGGCATTCATATGATTGGTTCTAATTTTTGATAGATCGATTTTGTTAGTTTTGTGATGGAGTAGATTCAAATTATTGCATGCATTATGATTACGTAACTCACTTGGATTAATACAATTATAGTTTTCAAGCGATTCGACTGACATTGGTTTGTGAATGGTAAATTTCTTGTCTGACGTAGTGGGGTTCAAAATAGAACAATAGGCTTTGTTTTCTTTCACTTTCACTAGACACTGAGGAATTTCAAGTCCGGAAATGTTTTTGTATGATACTATAGCTTCACCTTCATTCATATTTTCAATTGGAATTTCTATGATGGATTGAGTTCTAGCTTGTATCAGAAATGATTTTATTTGTGTCATTTGATTTTTGGTAGGGTTCGTTGACTTCACTTTTGAATCATTTTCTTCAGCGTTAAAATAATAAATAGGTAGTTTCATTCCATTGAAATCAATACTGTCATTAATGAAATCCAAATTTATTTTAAGTTTTTTCATATTGTCAAGTCCGAGAAGAAGGTCAAA
>NW_024090588.1:0-27739 GCF_014356525.2 Nilaparvata lugens
TTAATATTACATCAATAAACCGGTATTAGTTACCCTCCAAGGAAGGCATTGACAAGACAGAGGATCGGCAACGTTGTTCTATTTTCACCACTGCCATTATAACGTGAACCTCACTATAGCTATCACAACTTTTATAAACAATAACAGTAAGTTGTGAAATGTATGAAGTGTAATAATAGAACAGAATATAATTATAATTCTTTCAATCGTTGTATAATCATCAAGTTTAATGTTCTACAGGACTAGACATCACAATTTTAAATTTACAAACTTAGATTGTTTTTTGTACTATATATATGTTGTGGAATAATGAATAGCCTACGGTACTACGAATAATACAATCCCTTGAATTGTTTTCTAGGAATAACTACAAAAATTGATATTTTTTAAAGTTTTAAATGTTTCAAATAAAAAGGTACTTCACGTTTTTATATTGTTTTAAATAATTTTAATAGAGTAGCCCATACAAGTAAAAGTGATTTTATTATAATTCCTTTTATCTTCTTATAATCATCAATTTTATAAACGTTTGTACGTTCGTAAAAAAGTCGAAAGTTAATAAGCATGATGTAGAAATAGATGAATATGATTTTGAGAACAAATTAATAATGATTCATCCATCAATAATCTAATTATTGCCTATCCTATCCACCACCTATCTATTGTCTTTCCTGTTTTATTTTCATTTATTCATACATTTATACATACAATATCATTCTCAATAAATATGAATGATTAGGAAAGGAACAACAGGCTTGAAGCCCTTTTGCATATATGTTGCATATTTGATTAAATTTGTAATTTTGTTATCAAATAATAGGATCTCACAATTATTAACAAAATGTATATTTTATAATGGACTGTTAAATCTCATTGAATTATCACAATAAAGATGAATGAATTACTGTACTCAATTTTCACAGATAACTGCAAAATATGATGTTGATTCATAATAGCTCCCCGGAAAAACGTTACAAGCGCGAAAATTTGAGTAACGATACTAGATTTTTCTATGGAAAAACGTTCCTTGTGCTCTTGCCTATCATGTAGTGACATATATTGATAGATTTTATAACTTTTACTAGTAGTTATTGGTTGGAGAAATTTTAAAAATACTTTTAAAATATCCAAAAAATCAATATTGAAACGTGTTTTTAGTTCTTGAAAATTGCGCTTGTAACGTTTTTCCGGGGAGCCATTCGATTATACTAGCTGGAAACCGTGCTTCCCAAAGGTCTATTTTAAAACTTGACGTAATGAAATGTTGGAGAATTGAATATAGGCCTATAACCATCCTCGATTAATTAAGAATCTATATGCAAAATTTCAAGTTAATCAGTCCAGTAGTTGAGACGTGATGATGCGTCAAACATAATTTTCCTATCCCGTATGTTTATAAGCCAGTTCTTTCCTTTATTATATTGGCCTAGTATAGATTGTAATAGTATATATTACAGAGTACCAGGCTATACTAGTTGAAACCATTTTTCATCATAAATGGTTATCTGATTGATTGAAAAATTGAATCAGCCTAGCTTTTGGCCTTTTTGAAAATTGAAGGTCAAGTGTATTAGTTTGGAAATAAATTGGGAGTTGCATTTGTTCAAATGCTAATTAATCAATAATCATTATTAAACGAAAATCCCAATTCCCGGGCTGACAAATAATTTTTGTATGGTAGCGCTCATCGAATTTCCACCTACCGGTAGCTGTTTACCCTGTTGTCAATATTTGCAGTAGCAGAAGTCTTTGGGGTGTTTTACAGCATTTTATTGGGATTTTTTTCTAATAATGATTATGAATTAGTCTTTATAAATTCTATTTCAATAACGATTTTATTTATTTATTAATTCGCACAATTACAACATCGAATAAATGTAAATAGATGATACGGTATATGATCAAATATAATTCAGCTCTTAGGCGAGATTTTCTATGCAGAGGACTTCAAGAATTTGGTACAAGATTTTAAAAAGTCCTAAAAGTAATAAGTGGGAAAAAAACAAATAATTAAACAGGGATAATTTGAGAAAGTGTCTTGACCCTAATAGAGGTTAATAGAGTGAGTTTCTTGTTATGACTAATTTTTCTCTGGGTCCTGACGTTTTGAATAATTGCTTCATTGCATAAATGGATCTTTATTGAAATGTTTTTCAAGCTCTGGTTAAAATCCCACTCTTAAAAGGGAAATGTAGAGAGAAAACAATAGGCTAAATTAGTTATCAAACAAAAAACTGTTTCTCATACTATTTATTGAAGATATTGACCTTGAAATTCTAGGGTTATCAGGGTCCGTATATTCACTGTATTCCACATCATTGGGGTTAATTTTCTGATTTTGTTATCAATATTATTAATTTTGCACATACTATTATATGACCTATAGTGAGGTCCACGTTATAATGGCAGTATTTGATCAACATTGGTGCTGCTATCCTTGTCTATCATCCGACAAAGCAGATATAGAGATATCCTATCTAGCTCCGCAACGTTGCCAGATCGTTTTTCAACAATGTAGAAATATAACCAAGTAACAAAATATTTAATCCAAATTATGATAACTTATTATTGATCCATTCATTTTTTTACCAATATAATATAATTATTGATCATTTTCAACAAGAATATAAGTTAATATTACATCAGATATACCGGTATATGCTATATCCTCTATTAAGGCAAGGAATCGGCAACGCTGCTCTCCTATTTTCTTCCACTGCCATTATAACGTGGACCTTGCTCTAATTTCTGATATCATTATTAAAGACTCTATTATGATCTATGAATTCAGCACTATAATACCGTAATCTACTTTTAAAAGTTCAATTTTTTTCTACCAGTTCACAACAATAATAAGTGCTTGAATTCCCCAGTGTTATACAATAACAATGATACTCTAATACTGTATTGTATAACAAAAATAAGATCCAAATAATGAAGGAGAAGAAGAAGAAGAAGAAAGAGTGAAAGGAGTAGGATAAAATGAATGGTAGTGAGAGAGAGAGTTATAATTTTTTATCGAAAATGTAAGAGAAATTATGGAAAAGGAGGAGAAGAAGGTGTTGGAGAAGGAAGTGGAGGAGAAAAAGGAGGAGGAGGTTGTGGAAGAGATGGTGGATGCAGTGGAGGTTGTGGAGGAGGAGGAGGAGCAGGAGAAGGAGAAGGAGAAGTGGGGGAATTTTGAATGTGTATTTTCCTTGTAAATTCATTTATAAATTATCAAAAAATTGCGGCATTTAATCAGAGATCAGAGAGTAGCTCGACTACTGCTGAACAGACAGTCTCAAATCATTTAACTCAAGTGATATTCACTTTTTACTATCGGTATTAAACTTAACAATAATTATCAAACTGAACAATTAAATCAGTATCGCAGTATCTATGATTTCAGTAGCGTTTTCGTCTCTGTTCTATTACGTTCCCAGTCTAGTGTGTATTTCGGACTGGTTTAAAGCGTTGCAGAAAACTTATCATAAGTTTGTGAATTTTGAAAATCTGAATGACAGTTATAAGTTTGTAAAGAAAGTTTGCGTGTATTATCTTGCTGTCGCAAGTCTGGAGTGCAAAAAATTTCTCCTGCACTAGAGCGGAAAGTGATTCTTTGTGTTCTGTAATCAGTGCAGGAATGGCCACTTTTCAACTTAACTGTAGGAAAATGTATGTTCTCTTATAGGAAAATGACGAAACAAAAATCTCAAGACACAACAGAAGAAAATCTCAGAAAATTTCCTAATGAGGGTTGTAAGTGTTCTTCAAGAATGCGAACTCTAGCTATTGGATGGTTTAATTTTGTAAGTACAATATTTTTATCGTTTTTCAATATTTATTATGAGTCATTTTTCCACCATTTCAAAGCAAAACTATTGAATATTTTTTCACAATTTATTAAAAAATATTCACATTATTGTCAATAGTATTAATATTGGTGTATTGCTTATACTGTATACTTACGGGATGGGAAATTACGAATGACGCATCATCACGTCTGAACTACTGGACTGATTGAATTGAAATTTTGCATATAGATTCATAACTTAACAAAGATGGTTATAGGCCTGTTTCAAATTCTTCAAGATTTCAGTGGGTCCAGTTTTTAAGTTTCTAATTAGACCCTTGGATGCGTAGCAGGGGCTACCTGCTAGTAAATAAATAGAAATTAGTGAAAATAAGTATGGATAACCAACAATAATACCATTATAGTTTATTGTAGCATAAAAAATATTCAATAATAATTGACCGAGCGAAGTGAGGTCTAAGATTCAAGTCGCCGGTTTGGCATTTCTCTTAATGTTTATATGTTTATATGTTGCGCATTTATGGCGAAACGCCGTAATAGATTTCCATGAAATTTGACAGGTATGTTCCCTTTCAAATTGCGCGTCGACGTATATACAAGGTTTTTGGAAATTTTGCATTTCAAGGATAATAATGAAAGGAAAAAGGAGCCTCCTTCATACGCCATAAAGTAAAAATCAGACTATAGAACTGTTCATCATAAATCAGCTGTCTAGTGGACTATAATAGCCTACTACCCGTTCAAAAACATCGAACATCTTGAAAATGTATCTTTCCATCAACGTTGTAGACAGTTGCAGCCAGATCTGATAACAGCGCTCACACTCACATTCCGGGACAACACGTCACGGTACGATAGGACAGAAAGCTCTATGTTTATTTAGGATTCCAGACATTTCAAATTGATAAATTATTTATTATTTTTTGAGAAAACATAACAACAGGTCAATTTAACTTACTGAGCGCGAGGTCAACTGTTCACAGAACTGCTAGTTATTCTAATATGAAATTATTTTTATTTCAGATAATCTGTCTAATCTGCTTCGAATGTATTTTATGGCATGGTATGAACAGCACTGACGAGCATTTAGACAGATTCCTTTACAATACAGCAGACCTCAGTCCCACAAAAGTGGAATACATAAAATCTGTAGCAGGGTTTGCAAGGGAGGAAGCCATTTTGAGAAATTTAGAATACAATCAGATAAAGAACAAACTGGCTAAAGATGGGAATGATAGAGTGTATGATTCGGATATTCTTCAAGATCCTTTGTATGACCACTGGAATGCCCTAAGACCTGCAGTTATACTTAGTGATATTATTTTCAACGAAAATCTTCTCAGACTTGTGCACAGAGTCCTGTTTGTGGCTGGAGGAGGTAATTATTATTTTTATTCATTCAATAAATTATTAATCATTTTTAAATATAATTTATTATCTATTTATTCAAGGGTAACGTTCTAGAAGTACTTTATGCCTAGGATATGATAGGGGGATTTTCATTTAATCATTTATTTATTCAAGGGTAACGTTCTAGAAGTACTTTATGCCTAGGATATGATAGGGGGATTTTCATTTAATCATTTATTTATTCAAGGGTAACGTTCTAGAAGTACTTTATGCCTAGGATATGATAGGGGGATTTTCATTTAATAATTTATTTATTTAAATGCAACGTTCTAGAAGTAGCCTACTTTATGTCTAGGATATGATAAGGGGATGAAAGATAATACAAACATTTTTATTTATAATGATTTCATGAATTTAGCTAGAGGATGGATGTGATCTATAGTGATAGTGAGGTCCACGTTATAATGGCAGTGTTTGATTTGCAATGGTATTGCTATCCTTGTCTATCATTCAACAAAGCGGATAGCGCTATATCTCTTTCTCGCTTTCAAATTCAAATTCAAATTCAAATTTATTTATTCAAGTCACAATACATTCTGGTCTATACACGAATCTACAATAAATTACAGTACAACAGCTAATTATGCAACAAATTTCACATATTATATGAAAAGCTTTATGAAGCTAACATATTATGAAGAGCTTTGCTCTGTTGCCAGATCGGTTTTTAATAATGTAGAATTAGTAATTAATTAACAAAATATTTAGTCTTGATTGTGGAAATTCATAATGAAATAATTGAAAAATATAATTTCTTGCTTAATGGAATATAATTTATTATTTTAAACGAGAATAAAAAGTTAATATTACATTAGTAAACCTGTATCAGCTACCGTCCATAGAAGACAGAGAATCGGCAACGTTGTTCTCCTATCTTCCTCCACTGCCATTGTAAAGAGGACCTCACTATAGGTTTGTAATTTACTATTTGCTTCTGACTTCCTAATTTATTCTACAATATACGCTTATAAAAATGCGATTACTATATCAAATTTACAATGCTATATTATCTATATAATAAGAGAGTAGGGTTGTGTGTGTTCGTTTGTTCGTTTGTTCGTTTGTTCGCATCAAAACATGTCAACTTGTGGATTGCATACCGGAAAAACGGAATGATTTAGATCTTCTAATTTTGAACATAGATTCTAAAAATATCAATCTCGTGCACCTGGAAGCCCAAATTTCAATTTTCCTTCTAGATTTTTCAGAATTAATGTTCAAACTTCATTAATAGTACATACGATTTCATAAAAAAATCACCAAATCATATGGTCAGAATTAAAAAAATTTATTATATTAAAGAACTGGATTATACACGTATACAGGTGTAAAGTACGATAGGAAAATTATGTTTGACACATCATCAGTTCTGAACTACTGGACTGATTTACTTGAAATGCTGCTTATAAATTCTTAATCAACCGAGGATTCTTATAGGCCTATTTTAAATTTTTCTGGATTTCATTACGTCAAGTTTCAAAATAGACCCTTGCGAAGCACGGGTTACCTGCTAGTAACAAATATGAATACAGTAGAACTCCAATTATCCGAGCTCCGACTATCCGAATCGCCGATTATCCGAATCACTTTCAGAAAAAAATTTGTCCAAAATTTCTTCCCCCCCCCCCAAAACCAGTGTTTTTTGCGTTCGCTCACTATTGTCCTTCCCTCCGCGAAGTCAGTTTAGTAAAACATGTGAAAATATCATGTTTCTTTCATTCAATTCAATAAAAAATAGTGCAATATCAAAACGTAGTTTTTTTTCTCTCCAATGGCAATTTAAAAAAAACTCCAATTATGCGAATATTTGATTATCCGAATGGGTCCCGGTCCCCATTAATTCGGATAATTGGAGTTAGGTTAGGTTAGGTTAGGTTAGGTTAGGTTGGGTTAGGTTAGGTTAGGTTAGGTTAGGTTAGGTTAGGTTAGGTTAGGTTAGGTTAGGTTATGAATGTCACAATCACTCATTTATTAAGAATATCAAGGAACATGTTCCAGTAGATACCCCATTGTCCATCTAATATTATGTTTAATTAAGTTTGTAGTTACAGCGAAATCTTTTATATTGTTATTTCAATAGATTAGTGGTTTTGGAAATTTCAAGATCCTTTAATCAATATTGATATTTGCAACATCAAATCTGCTACTAAACAGAAAAACGTATGATATAATTTTAGAACATTCAAAGAAATTTTCCCAATATTATCGGTGGGTCTTTTGCAGTAAAAAATGAACGTCATTGATGATTATGTTTGATTAAAAAATGAACTTCCACTTCTCAATATTATCAGTTTTGTAAGACAAATTCCCATTCATTATCAGTATTGCTTTTGTGTTTATTATGGGTAATCCCATTTCCATGAAATTGAATATTTATAATTACGGTATTATTAAACAAAAATCCAAATAAATAATTGCAATATCTCATTAACACTTTTGATCTGTAAATTAAATATTGATTTTGTTGAATGATCAATTCCAATTGAATTGAAGGGAATTTGAATAATATGTTTTTGTTAGAGAATAATCAACAATATTCTAATGAAATTTGAAGGTTATTCTCCCTTCGTTATCACTGATTTTTCATTCTTTGTTAGTTTTCATTTTATTCCTCAAGCCAGAGGATTACATCAATTTTTAAATGATTTATTATTTTTTTCAATGTTGAAGTCATATTATTTTGTTATTCTGTACCGTACTTTTATTTATTTCATTGGAAATTACAGATCATGATTATAATAAATATAATATGATTGGGAGAAGACAACAGGCATAGCCCAAAACTGTCTTCTCCAAATTTTCAGAAATAAGAGTTTCAAAAAAGAATAAGGTTAAGACGATCTTAACTTCTTAATAATTAAGTTTTATTTCTTTTATTATACTATTATTTGAATTCGTATTGAATCCATTATTATTATTATTTTATTCTCAAGCTCATCTTTTTTATTATAATTATTTTATTTTGTGATCGCTTGTGTTGTGTATGGAACTCTCCTCTACACGCAGATGTTCGGTCTTTGTGGAGAAATTCCGTATAATTGAGTTGTTTTCATGTTTCGCTGTGAATACCTGAAGGAATAAAAGAAACGGTATTATTTGAATTTGAATATTATTTCTGCTGAGATTGTTTTTTTCTGAATACAATAATTATTTCAACAATAATCAAAGGTAATAATGCTTCCTCCATAATTGGTGATTTTTTTGGTTTACAATGACACTTTCATATCACTCTCATAGAATATCATTCACTATTAGTATTCAATGTTTAATGTATTGCCTGATAATCATCACAATAATTTATTTAAAAACAACTCAAACTACTTGTTTTTTTCCCTATGATTGAATCCTATAATAAGTTTGAATGATGTAAAATATAGTTTTAAATTTTTTCTCCTTCCAGGTTCCATTTTCTTCTTGATTATAATTGGATCAATTGTGGGAATTGGAGTAATTTTCAACGGTTTGCTGCTTTATGGAGCACACGTGGTAAATGAATAAAAATGAATTATAATAAAAATAGATTTTACATTAATTTTAATGTGGGTCGATTGTAGTTTAACTTACCGTATACCATATTCTTGATTGAACATAAAGATTGGCATTCTTGATTCTTTCTTCAGCCGCAATAAAAAAAATTTTCCCATAATTCTATGAATTATGTAGGTAATGTAATCTATATAAATGAAAGAATATTATTGACCACACGTACGGGATAGAAAATTCACGAATGACGCATCATCACGACGTCTGAACTACTGGAATGATTAACTTGAAATTTTGCATATAGATTCCCAATTTACCGAGGATGGTTATACTCAATTTATGGTTATAAACAAAATGGTTATACAAAAAATGGTTATTTTCAATTCTCCAAGATTTCAGTGAATCAAGTTTTGAATTAGACCCTTTGAGAAGCACGTGTTACTTGCTTATTGTTTTAATAAAATTTGAATCAAAATCAAATTCAAATACTGATGTGAATATTCATTGCTCCAACACCTACCAATTTCAATAGTGATGATATATTTTATTTTTATTGAAGTTCTATCAAATATATCTCTAAATCCCATTCATACATATCACCCAAACGTTTCTCAACAGTAGTGTTTTTATATCTTCAATTTTCATGTGTAGATTTTTATCAAAGTTTACAGCATTCGACTGTGGATTTTCGTTTGATTATTTATTTATTTATTCCATTGTCATTACAGATCATAATTATAATGAATATAATATGATTGGGAGAAGACAACAGGACTGTCTTCTCCCAAATTTTTACAAATACAAGTGTCAAAAAGAATAAGGTTAAGATTTACTTTCACTTCAAAAAGTCCAATTTCCACTTCAGAACTACCGGTAAAGACTAAACTGAAAATTTTGAATTTTGTTATTTAAAAACTGATTAAAAACAAAAATATTTCACTCAAATCTCTTCAGATTGAAATTTTTTTAGTAATTTTGCAAAATTTTGAGCCAGAAAAGAAACACAACACTTCACTATTAGCAACATTAAAAACAACACTAAATTATAATAATGTCTCCTGACGAAAACTACACAACATCTCAAAGGATTTGGAAATGACGTACAGTGGATATCTAGGCATTTGAGACTCATGAGCTATATATTTGTTGTGTATCTGCCATACGCTGAATAAATAAATAAATAAAATTGTTCTATAATAGTTATTTGTGCAACTAGTGCGCAAAGTGACAGTTTGCTGCACCGAAAGAAACGTTTACGCCCGAGCCGTAGGCGAGGGCGGAATGGTTTCTTGAGTGCAGCAGAGGAACTTTGCACACGTATTTCACATTAAGTTTTTCCTACAGTTACCATTTAATATGAAAAGTGGGTAATTATGGGTAAAATTGCCTGAAATGCATCAAATGTTTTTCTTTGTAATTTTATTATTGATAAAAACCTTAATTTATTGTCAAATTGAATAAAAATGTTGTCCTTGGTTATAATATATAATGAATAAGGTGCTCGTGGTGCTTCGTTGCACCACTGCTCACTATAGCAGCCCAGTCACTGTTACCAACTTCATTTTGATTTTGCTGCACTGTTGCTCCATATAACCTACTAAGTATTTTGCGTTGCCATGTTGCAAATCTGGAGTGCAGAAAAATTTTTCCCGCACTAGAGCGGAAAAGTGATTCTTTGCGTTCTGTAATCAGTGCAGCAATGGCCACTTTTCAACGAAACTGTAGGAAAAATACATTTTCTTTGTGTACCTATAAAGTTGAGAAGTTGATTGAAGTACTGTAGGCATAATTATTCATATTGAATAAAAATTATTTCTGTATTATCGTATCAATTTTGACTAATTCTTAGTCTTCTTATACAAGATTTTCTCTTTTTTTCAGGATAATGTCACTCAAATCGCAGTCTGGATTGCTTACCAGAGGTTCATTTTTATTTTTGATGTGGGTCTACTTATTCTTACAATAGGTTCAAGAACACCCTTACTTACTTTGCTTCAAATGTTGCGAATCAGTGAGTAGATCCGTAATATTATCAGTAGGCTAATATTTAATTAATTTAGTCATCTATTTTTCTGTTGACATTTGATAATATTAACTGTTCATTCTTGTTTGAAATGATCAAATACATTTTATTTGTCAAGGAAATGTATTTTCCAATGATTGGATAATGAATTCTCATCAATTAGATTGGATAATTTCTCAATTATATCTCTACATTGTAGAAAGTGACCTGACAACTTTAATTGTGGAACTAGAAAAGGATAGCATTACCGGTATCGGCTTTGTCGACTGATAGACTTAATTATATTTTTTTCTACATTGTTAAAGACCGTTGCCGATCCTCTGTCTCGTCAATGCCTTCTATAGACTTATTATTTAATGAAAATCCCAAATAAACGCTGTAAATCACCCCGAAGACTTCTGCTACTGCAGACATTGGAGTGATCCGTGGTCTAGTGGATAGAGTGCTTGCGTAGCAGCACAGAGATCCCGGGTTCGAACCCCTCTCATAACCAAAAGTTTTTTAACCAGATCACTCCCGTGTTATCGGATGGGCACGTTAAACTGTCGGTCCCGGCTGAAGTATGACAGTCGTTAAGGCCCATTGACGGCTTAAATTATATATTCAGGCGGTGGGACCTTCCCGCAAGGGACTCCCCACCAACAAAAGCCATACGAATTTACTTTTTTACTGCAGACATTGCAGACATTACTGCAGACTATCCAAAAATGGATAGTAGTTTTTTGGATAGTAGTTCTCATCGAATTTCCATCTAGCTGTTAACCCTGTTGTCAATGTCTGCAGTAGCAGAAGTCTTTGGGGTGATTTACAGCGTTGATTTGGGTTTTTTGTTAAATAATAATTCTATATTAATTAGCATTTGAATAAATGCATTCTCTATTCCCATCTGCCTTCTATAGACGGTAGCTCATATAGGTTTATTGATGTAACTGTTCATTCTCGTTTAAAAAATCTATTATATTTTATTGAGCAAGAAATTATATATTTCAAATAGTTTCATAATGCATTTTCATGATTAAGATGAAATATTTTGTTAATTAATTATGAATTCTACATTGTTAAAAGATGATCTGGCAACAGAGCAAAGCGGGGAAAGAGATAGCGCTATCCGCTTTGTTGAATGATAGACAAGGATAGCAACACCAATATTAATCAAATTCTGCCATTATAACATGGACCTCACTATAGCTCGAGACTGTTTTCATTAGCATAGTAGTGGTAGAGTAGAGTGAGGGAAGGCAAGTGGTAGAGTAGAGTAATATTCCACGATGCTATACCACTCTACTCTACTAGAAACTAGTACTCTACCATGAACATTTTCATTGGGAGATTTCACCTCACTATAATATATTTCAGTTGAAATTAATGTACTTTTGTTTACAGTTTTCAGATTGTGGTGTACTCGCAATGTGAACCGACATCTTAGAAGCTTCAGTTGGCCGGCGGAGATTCTCAAAACTCAGTTTTACAAAACCCAAGTCAAACTGTTGCAACCGTCGTCCAATCACAGCTCAGAACCGATTTCAATTGATGTTAATAATTTATCCAAAATTAATTGAAGCATGAATAAAAGTATTGATTCAAATAGATGTACGTGTTTATTTCATTATTGAATCCTGATAGTATTTCAATTTTTAATACATATAGGCTATCATAGAGATAAAATGAGAAGAAATCCCTGAAGCCATCATTAAACTCAGTTTTATAAATCTTAGGTCAAACTGTTCCAATCGCACAATCTCAGCTCAGAACCAATTTCAATTGATGTAATGCCGTGCTACCAATTTTTCCTTAAATCGGTTGGAATAGCATTCCACCTATTAACCTAAGGAAATTTATCGGCTCCAACGTAATAGATTCTTGATAAATTATGAATGGATCTATCGCCTATGAATGAGAAATCCAGTTTTCAGAGCAAATGAACTTATAATCTTCAAAAGAATTTTGGCAATATACACAGATACACAAAGAACAATATATTACAAGCCTAAGCATTTAAAGTTACTACGAGCTAAGGGTACTTATCCAGATTATAATTGAAAAACAGTGGCTATTGGCTTGTATACACAAATAACAATATACGGACAAAATAGAACACTATAAACTGTTTAAAACTCAATTTAAAACATTAATAAATTCACTTAAATAGAAAATTATTCAGAGAGCAAAAATTTACAACACACACAGCCAGCCATTTTTCTAGAGAGAAAGAAGCCACAGGAAAAGCTACAAGTCAGAACAGAGACACCTCAAAAAATCATTGTCTACATTATGGACACGTCACCAAAAAATTATAAATTACAAGTTTAGAATTCACATTTTATATTTGTTCTCAATAAAACTTTATTTTGAAACTATTATTTTAAATTTTTATATATCATCTCTATTTAAATAAACCATTTATCTATTAATTCTGTTAACCCAGCCTCGGTGACACCATGGAACAATGCAACAATCATTTACGATAAAAAATTCTCAGTCGAAAAGTTTGTCCGAATATCGATGACTCTGATATTTACTATAAAGTTTCATAGATCTCAAATTGAAGATTCGATTCCAATGTGAGAAAAAATGTAATATTACAATACCCCCCTCTTGACATAAAAAATTTTACTGTTTGAAAATTTAAAGAAAAAAAATTTACATTGACCCTAATGAAAATTTTGAATTGTAAATTCGAGAACAGTAACAATTTTTTTTTTTATAAAAACATTACATGTCAACTATAATTGAAAATTATTATAAAAATTCATCAATAGCATTTGTTATATGTTTCCAAACAATATTTCAAAGTATAGAATATCAAAATTACTTTTGATTTAGCTTTATAATTTAAAGGAAAATATCTCAACAGAAAGTTTAATATGTAAAGAATAGTTTTTTGAAATTGCACATAAATTTAATAGATAGAAAAATTCAATTTTTATTGCATAAAAAATTAGTATGTTGAATGAAAAATGTATTATTATTATTTATTTTTTTATTTTTTTTTTTTTAATGAATTGATGAATTGTTACATTTAATTTTCACATAAAATTTCAATAAATCAAAAAATGTTCATTTCTTTCACTATTGACACGGTTGATTTTATTGATGCACATTTTGGAAAACAGTCCGTTAAGGCACTCAGTATGATTTTCAGTTAAGTGTGACTCCAGTGTGATGACATCAGTGTTGGGCTGATCGGAATACTTGTAGTGTTGGGCTGATACTTGTAGTCGACTGATGCATATCAAACTCGATACAGGTGACATCTCAGTTAGCATTGCTTCATGCTTGTAGTAGACAGCTGCATTCCAAACTCGATACAGAGTCACGTAAATTTTGTATCATATTTGTAATTGTACAATGTACATTTCAGGCTTGAAATGACAATGTAATTCGTTTTTCGGAAAAGAGATAGACGCTGCATACAGGATTAATTTAGGTGAGGATTAATTTAGGTACGGTAAGGTTTGGTTTTTTGATACTTTCAGTGTTCAAGGTTTAGAGTTCTGCATACAGGAATAATTTAGGAGAGGATTTTTTTTGAATCAATTCTTTCATGATACTGTGACTGTTATTTTGAATGCAAAGTTGCAAATGTGAACATGGATGGCAATTACCTCCAGGTAATGTAGTAGTGTTGAAGTTTGAGATACAAAGTCAGCAATAAGCGTTGGCATTGCTATTGGCGTATGCTTTGGTGTCGGCATTGGCATCGGCGTTGATATTGGCATTGGCATTAGCATTGGCGCAGGCATTGGCATTGGCGCAGGCATCGGCGTAGATTTTGGCATTGGCATCAGCATTGGCGCAGGCATAGGCATTGGCGCAGGCATCGGCGTAGATTTTGGCATTGGTATCAGCATTGGCGCAGGCATTGGCATCGGCGCAGGCATCGGCGTTGGCGCAGGCATTGGCGTAGCTATTGGCATTGGCATCAGCATTGGCATCAGCACAGGCATCGGCGTAGTTATTGGCGTAGATATTAGTGTAAATATTGGCGTAGTTATTGGCGTTGACATTGGCGTAGTTATTAGTGTAGGCATCAGCGTAGATTTAGGCGTAGTTGAGTCACACTAGTTCGAAAATCACCCAAATGTTCTTAACACTCTTCATGGCGTTCACTTGTTGTCGATTTCGAGATTCACGTGATAATTATTTCAATGTTAATGTCTGTGCTGTACCTGTTATCTTAAAATGCTTATAAACTAAAAAGAAAATCTTGATTAGGCTATCAATACAATCTAATACACATGAAAATTATTTTTAAGTATATAATCAATATAAAATTGAAATTTGTTAACATCTTATTATACAGTCAGCAATACATAAATTGTGAAATATGGAGATATCAATTATAAATTTCAATATAAAAAAAATTTCATTTCCATTTATTCACTGTTCAAATATCAAAATTTAATCCATTCTTCAAAATAGAAATAGAATTTCATAACATCCTGTATCATTATCAAAATTGTAAAAAAAAAAAACATCAGATCATCACAACAAAAAATAATTTCAATACATATTTCAATAATTTCAGACAATTGATCTTCTATTCACAATCATTTCATAATATATCTGCATTTCATTATCATTTAGTATAACATTTCATTATCAAAATTGTAAAAAAAAAAAACATCAGATCATCACAACAAAAAATAATTTCAATACATATTTCAATAATTTCAGACAATTGATCTTCTATTCACAATCATTTCATAATATATCTGCATTTCATTATCATTTAGTATAACATTTCATTTATACTTTCAAATTTTGAAGTTTATTTATTATAACAAAAGAATTTATACATAAGAATGGATTTCAGCATGTTCTAAATTGAACCATTTATTTTGTAAATAATTTATAATTTAAAGACTGTATAATAAATACAAACATTTCAAGATTATAATACAAAGATGATCAAGATGAATAATGGGTAAATAAGTTCCCTAAAAAATACAAACAAGAGAAAAAGAAATTGGGTAAATAAATTTCCTAAAACAATACAAGAAGAGAAAGATTAATTAGAGCCTATCCTACATGTCAGTACTGAACTTTCATTAGGAAGTATATTTAATAAAAATATACTACTATGGAATTTTGTAAATTCCAAGTATGACTCTAATTTGTTATAATTGTGAGCTATCACTCCCACAAAAACAACTGGTGAAGGAAAAATATGTTGACTATTGTGACTGGGTGGAGAGTTCCTAGATGTCTGTAAGGCAATGTGATAGCAGACTCTAGTATCGGACCACAAAAACAAAAGTATGCAAAAGTTTTTACAAACATTTGTTGTTGCAGTCTTAAAGTTTTTATATCGCAAACAAGTAGGTCAGATAATCGAGTCCAGCCGTATGTGGTTCACGCCCACACCTCTAAAAGAATCACACCTACTTGTCTACCAAAAATCCAAAGTATTGGACAGCAAACAAAATAAAATGCAAAATGGGTTAAAAGCCCAGAAGAAAACTATAACCTAATTACATATGGCTTATGGCACGATATGCAATGAAAGATGAGAACATGGGACAAAATTGCTCTGAAAAACCTAATTACCTAATATAATACCTGAAAAAAATAGACATGATTAAAATATGTAATACATGATGAAAAAATATACCACAAGCAAACAATTCTTTACACTACAATGGATAGATTTTAGAAAAGTTAAGTTTTATCAACAATTTAAAGATTAGGAAAATAAGCTACTATTTTAACTTCTAATATTATTTCTGTTGTAGTTGAGTGAATAAACGAACACTTGACTTTTATTGCTATTTATTGTTTTCACACATAACTTCATAAATATTATAAAATAGTTCAGTTTGTCATTAAGCAATTTTACCGAGTTCTTCAGATCACATTTTACTGCTAATCGCTTTTGTGTGTCCTGCTGTAAGCAGTGCTGCCAATGTAACCTTAGTCCATTATTATAACATCTTCCCCTTTGAAAATAGAAACTATCCAACTTAAACATTATTATAACCATAACATAAGGTTATGCTTACTTAACTTAATACATATAATAAACATTATTATAATCATAACATAAGGTTATGCTTACTTAACTTAGTACATAATACTTAATGCATAACACTTAATACATAACATAATCTGAATACTTTTTAGGCAATCTGCTATTTCTTACTGGACGTGAGTTATTATACTCTTCATCCACATTATTATTCATAGGGTCTTCTACTTGCCTATTCTCTACTATGTCACCATCATTTTCTAGTTGAGACTCATTACTTTGGACTTGATCCTTTTTCTCTTCACTTGAATCCCTATTACAGTAATCTCTATTTATTTCACCTCTTCTGGACCTCCTTAAATCAACTCTATTTCTACGCAAAACATTTGACTCTGACTCTATAATATAGGACCTGGGCGAACTATGCTTTGATACTACTGTAGCTGGATGCCACTCCTTTCCTCTTCTGTGGACTACCCTATCCCCCTCTTTGAAATCTGGCCTAGCCCTTGCATGTGCATCATAGTAATCTTTGCTTTTCCTATTTTTATTTTGCAAATGCAATTTAAACTGTTCATGATCTGACATTTGTTTTTCAACAACTGGTAATTTAGTTTTCAATCTTCTAAAAAACAACAGTTGAGCAGGAGATCTGTTCAATCCTGGAATTGGTGTGTTACGATACTCCATTAATGCTACACTTATATCATCTGATTTTTTCAGAATGTTTTTAGCAGTTTGAAAAAATCTCTCTGCTAATCCATTTGATTGAGCATATCCTGGACTTGACGTTTGAAATTTAAAATCAAATTCTACAGCAAATTTTTTACATTCATATGATGCAAAAGGCATATTATCAGACACAATAATATCAGGTATACCAAAAACTGAAAAAATATTTTTTAGAGCATTGATTACATCAGAGCTTTGTTTACCTTTGAGAGGGACAATTTCTAGCCATTTAGTAAGATAATCTGCAACTACTAAATAAGCCCTGCCTTTGAACTCCATTATGTCAGTTCCCAATTTTTGAAATGGAAAATCTGGAATTTCATGACAAATCATTGGTTCTTTAATATTTGCATATCTATATCGCTCACACACAGAGCATCTTGCAATCATTTTTTCTATATCCTTTGCCATACCTGGCCAAAACAAAATCTCTCGTGCTCTATCTGTAGTACGAGTAATACCAAAATGCCCTTCATGCAATAACTTTAACATATCTAATCTTGATGCTTTAGGTACTACAATTCTATCAAAATAGAACATTAAATTATCATGAACATACAAATCATTCCTGATTTGGAAGAATACTTTTATTTCCCCTTCCCACTTGTCTTTTTTCCATCCATCCTGAATACTCGTCATAACTATTTGCAACTCTTTATCCTGACTAATGCATTTTTTAAACTCCTCTTTTCTTCTGTCACTCATTCTTATATACTTTGACACCGTATGAACTACTTCAACTATATCTGGATCACTTAACTCTACTTCACTACTAAAATTTCGAGAAAGCAAATCTGCTACATGCATATATTTTCCTGGGCAATATTCAAAGTTTAAATCATATTTTATTAACTTCATTTTCAATCTTTGTAATCGAGGTGAATTCACTTGGGAAACACTTTTATTCATAATACTAACATTTGGCCTATGATCGGTCACTATCTTAATTGGACATCCATATATTAAATTATGAAACTTTTTAACAGCAAAAACTACACTCAGAAGTTCCTTCTCAATAATGGCATATTGCTTCTCTGTTTCATTTAAACCTCTTGAAGCAAATGACACAGGTAACCCCTCCTGAAGTAGACAACATCCTATTCCATTTTTTGAAGCATCAGTTTGAATGACAATTCCCTTTTTTCGATCAAAATTACTTAATGTAATGTTTTTATTAATTTCTAGTTTGATACTTTCCAAAGCCTTTTGATGCACTTCTAACCACTGGAATTCTACATCTTTTTTCAGTAATTCACACAATACACTAGACATTTCTCCAAGTTGACAAACAAACTTCCTTACATAATTAATCATTCCCATTAGTTGTTGTAATTCTTTTTTATTCTTAGGAGCTTTCAATTCATTGATCGCCCTAATCCTATCCTCGCTTACTTTGATACCCTGTTTTGAAAATATGTGACCTAAATACTTGACTTCAGACTTCTTATATTGTAATTTATTTCTGTTGAATTTTACACCCCTTTCTTTTGCCCTCTCCATAACTGTTTGCAAAACTCTATCATGTTCTTCTAGGCTATTTGTTGCAATTAAAATGTCGTCAAAATAAATCAGAACATTCTCAATATCACCGAAATTCTCAAGATTAGCTTTTTGGAAATATTCAGGAGCTATTTTAACACCAAAGGGTAACCTTAAAAATCTGTAGCAACCCTGATGAGTGGCAAAAGTACACAATTTACTGGAATAGTCATCCAATGGAACCTGATAAAACCCATCTTTTAGATCCAACACTGTAAAATACTTTTTCCCAGCCAATTTACTTGTTACCTCATCAAGAGTAGGTAATTCAAAATACTCTCTTTTTATGCACTTATTTAATTCATGAGGATCTAAACACAAACGTAGGGACTTGTCTGGCTTTTCAATCACTACTAAATTATTCACCCATTCAGAAGGTTGTTCACACTTAACAATAATACCTACATTTTCCAACTCCTGCAGTTTCCTACTCAATCTTTCCTTTATTACTAACGGCAATCGTCTAGCTGGCTTTGCCACTGGAATGCTACCTTCTTTCAATTTTATCTGACATAGGCTACCTTTTTGAACATTCCTACTCCTTCAAACAAAAAACTATGCCGAATCAGAAACTCTTGTTTTTCATTAACTTCAATACTATCAGATGTCTTTGTTAAATACCCCAAAGTAAAACAAGACGGTAAAACCTATAATAGGCCGAACATTCTTGTTCACTACTAGAAAATCCAACACAACAAACTTATCTTTAGTTTCACATTTAAGTTGGACAGACCCTATAGGAAAAAGTTTTTCACCTCCATAAGCCTCTAGAATAATATTTGTTTTTACCAATGACAATTTACCTGACAATGTGAGGAATATATGCTTTGGAATTATATTCACCTCTGATCCAGTATCAACCTTAAATGCTATATCCTTGTCCTCTACTGTCAACATTTCAGTCCACACTTTCGAGTTTGTATGACTAACCTCACCTATACTTACACTGTCAACAAATAACTTGTCGTCTGAACTTGATTCATGCTTTGTACCACAAACTTCTTTGACATTTCGTACTCTACATACACTACTAAAATGATTAAGTTTTCCACACTTAAAGCAAGACTTACCAAACGCCGGACACTTTCCCAAATGAATGTTTTAAATTACATTTTTGGCATTTACTTCCTACACTGTCCTTGCGACCGTTTTTATCACTCTTCCCGACGAAATCCACAGCACCGGTACAAGCTGGGTCATTAACCCCCCTGCGTAGTTCCTGCAAATGTTTCTTTGTTTGTTCATTACTCCTACATATATCGATGACACCCTCCAAGTTCAAATTCTCGACGTGATAGTAATTGTTCTTGCACTTTCTTGTCACTCACCCCCAAGACGATACGGTCAATTAGAATGGATTCCTCCTGGTCTCCATATTCACACGATTGAATTAGTTTTTTTAAATCACTTATAAAATGTTCAACAGGTTCACCATCTTGTTGAGCACGACTGTTAAATACAAACCGTTCATATATTTTGTTAGTGCGTGGATCACAATACTTTTGAAACTCCTGCACTACTTTTGCAAAAGATTCTTTGTCCTCAGACTTTACAAACTTGAATGTGTTGAAAATGTCAACCCCCTCACAACCAATTAGATTCAAAAACAAGGCTATTTTAACCTTATCCGACTTGGAGTCTTTTTCCGTTGCTATTAAATAGTTTTCAAAACTTTGATAAAATTTCTTGAAGTTTTCCCCCAAATTTCCTTGGAAGGACATCGATTCTGGTAGTCGCCCATCCATATCCGCGGGAACTGTAATCGTACCTAGTTTTTAGGTTAACCAAATCAGATGGCAATTGTTACCACGAAGTTCATTACGACTGCGCCATGTTGTAGTTGAGTGAATAAACGAACACTTGAACTTTATTGCTATTTATTGTTTTCACACATAACTTCATAAATATTATAAAATAGTACAGTTTGTCATTAAGCATTTTTACCGAGTTCTTCAGATCACATTTTACTGCTAATCACTTTTGTGTGTCCTGCTGTAAGCAGTGCTGCCAATGTAACCTTAGTCCATTATTATAACACAGAGTCCTGGTATAGTGAGGTCCACGTTATAATGACAGTATTTGATCAACTTTGGTTTTGTTATCTTTGTCTATCATTCGACAAAGCCGGTGGTACTATCCTTTTCTTGGTCTACAACGGTGCCAATTATGTTTTTAACAGTGTAGAAATATGATTCATTAATTCAGAGAATCGGCATCGCTATTCTTCTATCTTTAACCACTGTCATTATAACGTGGACCTCACTATAGAAGGTAGCCTAAATTAAGTAGAAGTTTCCACGTCGCTAAAGGCGTAAGACAGGGAGATGCACTGTTAGTATTGCTGTTCAATCTTGCCGTACACAAGGTGGTACACGAAATAGATCCCAAGGGAAACATAATATATAAGTTGAACATAAATATATACCCATTTAAACATGAAAATATTTAATAATCAGTTGCCCCAGCAAGCAAAGTCGCGAAAATTGAGAACATTGAATTCTTAAACGGTGTACACACGTACGTTTGCCTCGGTGAGCATACGTGAATGGGCTTGCATTCGCACGTCTGGACACTGTTCGGTGAGGCATGTGGGCGAACCGGAACCCTGTCGGTATTTTGGCGTGCTCAAAGGCGCCTCGGGCGAGCATTGAATGTACGTGTGGACGCGATTTTGCCATACGGGTGAGGCAAAACGTACGTGTGGACGCGATTTTGCCATACGGGTGAGGCAAAACGTAAACATTGAAGGCGTCATAACCTAATCCCAATGAATTAGGTTAATGAATGACAAATCAAATTGTGATCCAATAACTAATTGTAAATTGTAGGATTTTTGTAATTTTGTAGGATATGTGGATTGTCAAATATTTAAATAGAAACAGGCATGGAGTATATAATTTGTATAATGATTAACAAATTAAGAACTGCATAATTTAAGTGAAAATAGCTTCTGTACAGGATTCCTACAAAAAAGTATAGCTCACATAATATTATCTTACTGTGGCTATCAAATCATCTTGTGTTTGTGGTATGTTATCAATCAGAGTTGGTAATTAAAATTGTAATCTTCAATATGATATTATATGTTTTAGATAGCTAGGCTATCCATAGAGATTTATTCAAACCTTGAACTAGTATTCCAAAGGTAAATCTTGAATCTAATCTTTTGGAGAATCTTGTTTTGTCATGTGTATGAGCAGAGTTAGTTTAAAATGGGCAGCAATTCAGTATTTGATTCAATTTATGGCTAATTTCGTTAAAGAAGACTGTCAATTTTGTAGGACAGTGTTAAATGCTTTAATTAAGTCATCAAAACTTCTAGAATTATTGTAGAAATTTTCTTTTTTGAGATTCAGAATAGATATTGGAAACCAACAAATAAATTGCCTAATGCCAAGAATCTCAAAGTTAGGGCCAATCTTTCTTGTAAAGTAATTGCTTCCCTCATGATGGTATCATTTGCTTGGATAACTAGTTGAATTAGATTCAGTATATTAACAAAATAATGTTTTGACATCCTAATAAAGTTTGAATTGACAATATCATATCTTATGTCATGTAGCAATAATTTATTTCCTTACTTCAACCTACAATCGTTCAACCCACCAACATCGTTTGTTAAGTTTTATTTTCGATTTTATTATACAAGTCATTGAAATAAATGATACAGCTGCATTCTGTAATAATTATCTTCAATGATGGAATGACGCCATTGTTGTCATGATGTGGAAAATACATCATTGTCTTCGTGTCGTCTGCAAATCAGATAGCTTTTTGAATGCCGAGGCATACATGGAACGCGTCCACAAGGACGTACAGTGAATGTCGAGGCATGTGTGCATACGATTGTTCGCGCGAATCTGTACGGACGTGTGTACAAGGGGTCGCATGAATTGGGAATATCTGGAACTCAAAATATCTTGCAGCTGGCCGGAATTGGAAATATATGGAACTCCGAATATGTTGACAGGCGGAACTCCGAATATCGTGCAGACTGGCGGAACTCAAAATATCTTGTCAGCTGGTGGAATTGGAAGTATGTGGAATTGGAAATATATCGAGTTCACAATATCGATCGTTATTAGCGAGACTGGGTAGATGTGGGATGAAACAAATTGATCGCAAAACAAATGAAGGGTTCTATAGTTAACCTAAAATAAATTCATCAACACATCAACAGTCATCGGTCTTTTTGTTGAAACAGGTAACAGACTTTGAAAGCTTGCATAATATGTATGAATATAATGAATATAATTGAAAAAGAACGACAGACCAGGTCCAAAAGTATTCTATTTCCAAATTTTGATAATGAAAAACAAGTCCAAAAAGATCAGCCAAGTTGTTTCTACTGTTTGAAGTTCAAGTCCAATATTTCCATTCAAAATTAATATATAATGAGCTATGAATTACCCTAAGTGGGCTAATTAGTCCATATCATTCCAGAAAATGAGTCAGACTTGAACCATTTCTCAATAACAAACACATTACCAGTACTCCCACTTTGGCACTAATATTCTGAGTTCCAGATATTTCCAATTCCGCCATCTGACAAACAAATAATTTGAGTTCCAGATACTCCCGCCTAGCAACATATTTCGAGTTCCGGATATTTCCAATTCCGCTGTCTGACAAATATTCGGAATTCCACCCAGCAACAGTTTTCAAGCATAGGACATTTAACATTGATATTTTTAGTTCCAGATATTTCCAATTCCACGGCCTCTAAACAAGGCTTTAAACGGTGTACACACGTACGTTTGCCTCGGGTGAGCATACGTGTATGGGCCAGTGAACTCTATACTAACCACAACTGGAACGGGCTATCCAAAGCTAAGCTACAGCCAAAAGTGTGTAAGGCGGAGTGAGTGAGACAGGCCTATCGTGTGGAACTCCCTTCTCTCTCGTACTCATACATTAAAGCAGGTTGTTGCTGCTCTTGAGTACGATTATTCATTTTAAAGTTGAAAAACGAATTTGAATGAGTATTAGGGCTATCAGTATTAGATCACAACCTTTTCTCTTAAATATTGTGATGTATTTGTCGTAAATGTGTAGAATTAAATAAAAATACGACCGAGAAATGGTAATGTATTGTGTTGCATTTGGATGCAAGAATGGGCATGTTAAAGGAAATAAAATACCATTTCACAGTTAAGTCAAACATTTTTAGTCTATCAATTAATTTGAAGAAACCTTTTTGTTTTACATGCATTTCCAATATTTTTTTCTGTATTGATCAGTTTATTTGACCAAAAATAAAACAACAAATTTGGTTATATTCCTAGTATACGGTGATAGTTTCTATGCTAGTTGAAAATTTAGACCTACTTTGTAGCATCTAAAATAAAGAATCATAGTTGAAGAAAAAATTAATCCTTATTCAAAAAAGAATAAAAACAAATGATTAATAATCTGTGTTATCATCATGAAATGACATAATTTATTTTAGGTGGTACTTACTTTTATTTTGAAAAATATGATATTGCTATCAGCTGAATCGTGATTAATTTTTGAAACCTTTCCATTTCAAATAAATAATTGTTCAATTTACAATAATATAATAATTATTTAGCATATATTCTACTGTTTGCTTATCATATATGGTCATAATTATAATACAATTAATATAAATGTTTCTTCATAGATTTCTTTGCATCATTTCTGAAACTCCCACACTTACATGATTTGAAATGTTATCAGAATGCCTAGTATATTGCTATCATTACATATTCAATAATCCTGTGTATGTGTTATGAGTCCACATAATTCATTTTATTTACCTACTTTTATTGTAGAAATATGAGATTGTTATCAGCTGAAATTAATTTTTACTGAATAATTACCGTAGCCTACTGATTGTAATTAATTTGTGAAACCTTTTAATTTCAAATTGTTCATTTTACTCTGGTAATTATGTAGCATATTTTACTGTTTGCTTATCATAGTCATATAATAATATAATAAAATGTTTCTTTGTTATTTGCTTCATTTCTGAAACTCCCACTCTTACATGATTTGAAATTACACCAATGCACACCTACATAATTCTACATTCATAGCCTGCTGTAAGTAGGCCTATATTATTAAATTGAGATATTTTCTTAAACAATAAATCATAAATCTTTCCTTTAACAATAACAATAAATCATATAATCCAAAAATTGCATGGTTGCCTGTAAAGTCAGTATACGGGCGAAAGTTTTATGTGACAACGACTTTGAGTGGTAGAATAATTTTAATGTGAATATTCATTCATATAGTAAGAAGAAGGATGAAATAATAGTAACAATTTAAAACATTTTTTTATACAAAGAATTATATTTAAAAAAAACATTAATTTATACAAAGAATCTCGCACTGAATTTCATATTAGAAATACACAATCGTTTTATAATCAACTGGCAACATGTAAACTTGATGTATACAGGCGCCTAAGCGAAATAGAAGAGCAAGACATGAACCGGAGTGTATGCCTATCTCTCTCACCCTCTCTCTCTCTCTCTCTCTCTCACACTCTCTCTCTCTCTCTCGCTCTGTCTCTCTCGCTCTTAGGCGGGCTAACTGTGCTCGAGTGGAAGGGACACGTGCCTTTCACTTTTTATGTCTGTCTCTCTCGCTCTTAGGCAGGCTAACCATGCCCGAGTGGAAGGGACGCGTGCCTCTCACTCACTCTCATTGTTGCCAGCTTGAGAAGTAGTGGTGCAGTCGCAGGAGATTGCTTGCGGCGCCTGCGCAGGTTGACTGCTCCGTTTCACTCTCTCTCCAGGTGAATGCCTTTGGGATGCTGCTGCGTTGCTCGCCACTAGGGATGGGTATCGATACATCAATGTTTGAAAACATCGATGCTTCAAATTTGGAAACCCAATATTCTTACTTTATTCTTAGTCCATTTGAATGTTTAAACGAATATCTAAAAAACAGTCATCACCTCGCCTTGTGATTCAAAATATCAATGTGTATAACAAAATATTAGATGTGCACTTGAGAAAATTTTTGTACTTGTCCCTTTATCCCTTTTGTCCCTTTTAACCATGCAACACCTGTATCAAATAATAACTCCTATGTGATGGCAAAATTTCATCTGCTTTCATATTGATAGCATTTCTCATTAAAATTTATATTACCTTATGTTTCAGATTCTATCAAAAAATCTTGTGGGTCGACTGTGGGCATTAAGACCCAAATTGAAGACGCTATTAAGGATTGGCTAAAATATGCGACAGTCAGAGTATTTTCAGTGGAGAAAAAAACAATCTAATTTTGTCGGTAATTAAAAATATTAAGGTTTAAAATAAAATATTAAACACATTAATATTTATGTTTATATTTATATTATTTTACACAAATATTTAATAAAATATAAAGTATTATGAAATGAAAGTGGAAAGTTATTTTGAAAGTTCCTTTCTATTGAAACACTGTAATAAAATATTTGTTTGTCTATTGCATAAATCACAAACTATCATCATACCTGAAAACTAAAATGTAGGGGGGTTTATACGATGCCAATTGGCAAGACAATAATATTGTCTTCTGAAATGTACAGCTGGTGTAAAATATCAATTGAATCTTTTAATTCTAAAACCATCATCTAGGCATGGCTAAATAAAAACTAATTGACAACATTAGCTGACGGTTTAAGAAGACAATTATTATTGTTTTGCCAATTGGCATAGTTTAAACCTGGCATAAATGTCAAGTAAAAATTTAGATGATCTATATTATTTGCTAGAAAGAATTGAGCTATTTTTACTCACAGATGAAACTATCATACTAAAAATTCAAGATTTTTAAACAACTGCTGAATTCTTGAAATAATAGTTTTAAATTAGATATGTTTCTTACAGACATAAAATGTTTTTGAGCTTGGCAGAGCATATTAAATTACCATGGTAATTTGGTTGTAACCATCTCAGTTTTTTAAACAAACTTTTATCATACTAATTTTTGTGGATCAAAATTGAAGTAATATGGAAATAGAAAGAAAAAGAAAAATCTCAATACCCTTTTTGAATCATTTAAATAATGATTAAATAATTCAAAAAGGGTACTGAGATTTTTATTTTTCTTTCTAGTTCTATAAAAAGTAGCCCTATACAGAAAAGAGATGAAGTAATATGTTTTTTATTGTGTGTTTTTAATGTCACCTTACCAATGTACCGCATTGCACGGTAATATTTCTGTTACATGAAATCATATGTAAATAAATGGAAATATGATTTCGTATTTTCATCTCTTTTCAAATGATTTTAGAAATATTACCATGTAATTGATAAGGTACCGGTTCAAAAGTATCGGCTAATTCAACATCTATTTATAGTTGAAAATAATGGTTGTCACGACGTGCTTTCAACGTCTATTTATAGTTGAAAATAATGGTTGTCACGACGTGCTTTCAACGACTATTTATAGTTGAAAATAATGGTTGTTACAATGTTTTTTCAACTATTATTCAACGTTGAAAATAATGTGGAAACGGCGGACATTTTTTCGTGTTTTCAACGTTGAATTTCAATGTCTCTTCAACGTTAAGGTATTACGTGTTTGTAACGTTATTTCAACGTTTCTGTGCTACCTGGGATTTCTGCTAAGTCATATCCAGTAGGTGGAGTATTCTCTTGTTCCTCCAATAGTTCATTAAAAATACAACCTATCATGTATGGTTCTTCTTGACAAACAGTTTCATATTTATTCATATCTTTATCTACCTGAATTTCTGGAGTATGTACCATATTTACACTTGATGCTTTAATATGACTTTCTTGATAACTAGGCATTACTTCATTAC
>NW_024090589.1:0-28307 GCF_014356525.2 Nilaparvata lugens
TGCCAAATTCAGATCAATACAACATTTCGTTCTTGAGATATAAAAATTTTTAAGTGAAAAAAACAAAATGGCAGTAAAGGATAACCGCTGAGTTTTGGACACTTCAAATATGACATTTGTAGTCTCCTAGCATCCAGGTACAATACCCTAAATTCTCGACACTACTTCTGAAAAACCCCTGTATACTGGCTTATACACTATATGCAATAGCTTACATACAGCAAAGTTATAGAGAATTTACATAATATAGACTAAGAAAATAATTATTGAACTGTATATGATATGAAAGCAATTGTATATAATAACTGTAGATAATTATATGTTAAGCATCTACATAAATTGGCGGAGCTTTGGACATATCAATGTCCATTCTTTGGAAAGAATATTAAAAATATCCTTCCCACTAACTCTCTACCAAATAGGAGAGAGAGAGTGAGAGAGAGAGTGCAGTAGCGAAATAGATTGTGGAGGACAAAGAGAAAATGAGAGGAGAGTGAGAGATAGTTAGAGCGAATTCTTGCAAGAGAGACTTGTGAGAACGGTGCTAGGTGTGGAAAATAAGGGAGAGAGAGATAATGTGTGTGTGAGAGAGAGAAAGAGAGAGAAAATGACAGTATGATGAGACAGACTGAGGAGAAATGATACTAGTGACGTAGTAGGAATACTAGAGGAAATAGAAATCATGATAAGCCTGAGAAAGATGGAAGAAAGAGAACAGAGAAATAGAATTGATTCAGAGTGAGAGTGACAAAGACAGGAAAGAAGAGTTCAAGGTACGAAATATATTATTATAGGAAATGAGAAAGCTGGAGGAGATAACAATATTATGGAATGCCTAAAAATGAAGGAAGAATGAAAAACAAAGAAGATGAGTGAATTGATAGAGGAAGAGAGTGAACTTATGGTTAGAGAAATACGAAAAAGAGAGGAAAAGAAGAAGAGTTTGGGATCGAAAAATTTTAATTGAGGTAAATTGATGAAAAATGAAAGGGGAATGGCAAACTGAAAGTTTGGGGAATTTGAAAAATACAACCGAGAGATGTGGGAATATAGAAAACTAGAGATATGAGGAAAGAAAACAAGAGAGAGAAATATATAGATTGATAGTGTAAAATACTACTACACAATATACATAACCTTTCTATATAGCTTTAAATTGACAGAGAATTGTTTTACACTCTACATATTATTTTTTTTATTTTATTTTCAAATTTCAAGTAAAAACAACTTATTCTTATTTGGTTTGAGTTTGAATTGAATTTCTAGAAATACATTTGAACAAAAAATAATTCACATTCTCCTCATATCTTCTATTATCATCTATTTCTCTTCAGTTGCTTTCTAATTCCAGTCTACATTTCCTCTTTATCCTCAATTCTTTCGCTTCTCTTCCACTGATTGGATTGATTGATTGAGTACTTTATTATGTAGATTACAATATATACTGGCTTATAACTTATATACAATAGCTTACAATACAGCAAAATATAGATGAATTTACATAATATAGACTAAGAAAATAAGTATTGAACTGTATATGATATGAAAAAAGCAATTTGTGATAATTAATTATCTATAGTTGTTATATTGTCTATATATTGTTATGCATCTACATAGATTGGCGGAGCTTTGGACATATCAATGTCCATTCTTTGGAAAGAATAATTCAAAAATATCCTTCCCACTAACTCTCTACCAAGAGTGAGAGACACTAACTCACTAAGAGTGAGAGACGGTGAGAAAGAGTGCTAAACAGAGATAGAATAGACTAGAATAGAATAGAATGACTGCCTTTATTTTATACCTGGGAGGGCGAAGTTAGGGCGCAGTCGGCCCTCTCTTACACTTAACCCTCATAGATAGTGACAGATAGTGACAGAGTAAAATAATACCATAGTTGAAGAAAAGGAAACCTTACAAGAGAGAGAGAGTAGCAAAGAAATAATGAGAAAGAGAGAGAGAAAGTGATAGGACGAAGGGTAATCGAGAAAGCCAGAGAAGAGAAACCAATGGCAAGAGAAATGATTTTCCCTTCTCCGTTTTCGTCGAAGTCCAGAGAGAGAGAGAGAGAACGAGAGATATATAGAAACAGTTTCAGATAAAGCGAGATAGAGAGGGGAAGAGCGAGAGAGACAGAGAATGATAACGAGATGCGATTAGAATAGCTGTGGATTGGGGGAGGAGGTCCCATTATGAATAAAAATTAAGGCGAAATTGGAAGGAGGGGGATGTCCTGAGCTGCTGAAGAGATGAGGAGGAGGAGGGGGGCTCTTTCGACAGTGTCCATCCATTATTTTGACCTTGGCTGAGGAGGAGAATGTAGATGAGGAGGAGGGGGTGAAGGATGAGGAAGAAGAGAGGAGGAATGGCCAACTCTCGAATTCCCACAGGCCAGCATCTATGTGTGTACGTTTGCGAGTGTGTGAGTGCGTGTGTATACCTATGTGTGTGTGTGTGTGTGTGTGTGTGTGTTGAAGAGGGGACATTGGTAAAGAGGGGGTGTAGTCCAGTGGGTGTTGAGATAAGGGGGTTTCTTCTGCTCTGTATGCATACACCGAGCGTCTGCACCTTCAATTTCGACACTTTCTCTTCCTCCTTCTTCTTCATTCTATCTTCTTCCACCTTTTCTTCCTCTTCCTCCTCACATCTTCTTCCCTTTCTCTATCACCATCTCTTTCTCATTACTCTTTGCTCCTCAGTCTTCCCCTGTTTCCGTCCTTGTTTGATTATTGTATTTCCTTCTTGATTTGTTCTCCTATCTCTACCATTTTTCTCTCTATTTCTATCTCCTCCTCATTCCTCTTTGTTCCTCAGTCTTCCCCCTGTTTCCGTCCTTGTCTGATTGTTGTATTTCCTTCTTGATTTGTTCTCCTATCTCTACCATTTTTCTCTCTATTTCTATCTCCTCCTCATTCCTCTTTGTTCCTCAGTCTTCTCCCTGTTTCCGTCCTTGTTTGATTGTTGTATTTCCTTCTTGATTTGTTCTCCTATCTCTATCATTTTTCTTCCTTTCCTATCTCTTATGTCCGTATCCTTCTCTAGTTGTTTCCTGTTGCAACATTCATTCTCCACCGCAGTATTTTTCTTCCTTCTTCTCCCTCTTCATCTTGCATCCATTAGTGCTGTATTTCCCACTTCAATTTTCCAATCTCTTTTTCTTTTCATATCTATTGTGTCCTCATCCTTCCTTGGTTGTTTTACTTTATACTTTTACTTCCATTTCACATTTCTTTTTTCAGTATTTCCTAATTTTCTTGTATTATCAGAGCGATTGTGTTCTCCAACTATAATTATTGTCTTCCAATAGAAGACCATAAAATAAAAATCGCCATCATGATAGCCAACCTCTGCCATGGAGACGGTACATGAAGAACAAGAAGAAGAAGACCATGGGTCTTTCCATATTTCTCTTCCATTTTTATCTCTTGTATCAGTTGTCTCCAGTTGTACCACCAGTTACTTCGATTTCTCACTTTCTATTACCATAGTTTTCTTCTTTCATCCTGTGTGTGTGTGTGTGTGTGGTGTGTGTGTGTGTGTGTGTGTGTGTGTGTGTGTGTATGAGTGTATGTGCGTCTGTGTACACGATATCTCATTTCCCAATCAACGGAATGACTTGAAATTTGGAACTTAAGGTCCTTACATTATAAGGATCCGACACGAACAATTTCAATGAAATGCAATTCAAGATGGCGGCTAAAATGGCGAAAATGTTGTCAAAAACAGGGTTTTTCGCGATTTTCTCGAAAACAGCTCCAACGATTTCGATCAAATTTATACCTAGAATAGTCATTGATAAGCTCTATCAACTGTCACAAGTCCCAATCTGTAAAAATTTCAGGAGATTCGCCCCATCTATGCAAAGTTTGATTTTAGATTCCCAATTATCAGGCTTCAGATACAATTTGAACAAAAAATTTGGAGTGGAAAAGATGGAGCATAAAATATCTACAATTAATGTTCAGTAACATTTTCACCTAAAATTAAAAATAAGCTCGAAATTCGAGAAAATGTGATTATTTCAATTCCAAACTGTTGACAATTGTTGATTCTGTTAAATCATTCACTATGAAGAGATAGCAGATCTCGTGTGTTCCCAGCGTTATTGTCCTGTCACCAGCTGGCTCAGATCTTTGAATAGTGGTAGACTTGAGATGCGCGGGAAAACTAGCGTCAGGTGATCAATTTTCATAACGGCAAGGAAAGTTGTGTGAGTGCGCCACACCAGATTTTTAGTTATACGCTCTGTGTCCGCTAGTTCAAGTTGACTCTTTGTCAATTCATTTTCCTCTTTCCACATGTGCTTTTCTTTGATGTCAGCTACTTTGCCTTGAATTTCTCTTCAACTTCCCGTTTCCTTGTTGGTTCTCAGTATTATCTTATCTCTCCTTCTTCATCTTGTGATTTGAATCACAATTATTCATTTTAGACGACGGTAGAAAATGAATTTGGCAAACTTCTCAGTCAGTTTCACTGACTTATTCATTCTATTTACACAATCACTAGTAGGCACCAAGTACTTCCATAGAGAAAAGATCATTTAACCCATATTCAACCACTTCTCATATGGTAACTGTAGGAAAAATTTAAAGTGAAATACGTGCGCAAAGTTCATCTGCTGCACTCAAGAAACCATTCCGCCCTCGCCTATGGCTCGTGCGTAAACGTTTCTTACGGTGCATCAAACTGTCACTTTGTGCACTAGTTGCACAAATTACTATTCAAGATTTCTTTAATCCAGTCATACATTTTATTCCAACTGAATAAATTCATTTTTCAATTCTTGAATTCTCTCTCATTCTATTCTTGGCTCTCTTCCACCTATTCATCTGTTTTTCGTCTTTCATCTTCGACTTCAAGCTCTTTCACCTTTCTGCTGCACTTCCTCTCTCAAATATCCACTCCTCTACCCTCCTCTAGTTCTTCACCACTTCCTCTTCCTCCTCGCTCTCTCTCTCTCCTCCAATTCCTTCTAACACTTCATCCTAACTTTAAAAAAACATCTTTTGGAACAAATGACTGAAACTGTCCGGCCCTAGAACGATCACATGACATCCATCCCCCACCCATCCCACAAATACAAACCTTTAAACCATGTTATAGAACGAATTGTATATATATATATATTATATAAACTCATGTTATTTCAATTATCCACTGCATAATGCTTTATATTACTGAAAGTCGATAACCCTGATCTACTTTCAGCCTACTTCATTTTATTTATTTGATCTTATCTACCTATATAATTATTTTATTCTATCAATTTTCTGTTTTTTTTTCTCTTTAATATTCATATTGATTAAAACTTTTACAATATTTCCATTAATAAAAATAAATCCTTAGTTTAAATAACGAAATTAACGTTTTGGTAGAGAGTTAGTGGGGAGGATATTTTTAATATTCTTTCCGAAGAATGGACATTGATATGTCCAAAGCTCCGCCAATTTATGTAGATGCATAACAATAGATTATTATCTAGAGTTATTATATTACAAACTGCTTTTTCATATCATATACAGTTCAATAATTATTTTCTTAGTCTATATTATGTAAATTCATCTATAATTTTGCTGTATTGTAAGCTATTGTATATAAGTGTATAAGCCAGTATATATTGTAATCTACATAAATAAAGTACTCAATCAATCAATCAATCAATCAATCAATTCCTCGTTCCATCACCTATTTTCTCCACTTTTTTCCATCAATTCCTCGTTCTTTTATCTTTCTCAAGCACCTCCTATTCCAATTCTCCATCCTTCTTCTTCCACAAAACTTCTCCACTCGATCACTCCGAATTCCACTATCTCCTAGAATCTCTCTCACTCTCTCTCTCTCTTCGATAGAGAGTTAGTGGGAAGGACATTTTCAATATTCGTTCCGAAGAATGGACATTGATATGTCCAAAGCTCCGCCAATTTATGTAGATGCATAACAATATAATTATCTATAACTTAGTTATTATATTACAAATTGCTTTTTCATATCATATACAGTTCAATAATTATTTTCTTAGTCTATAATCATGTTAATTCATGTATAATTTTGCTGTATTGTAAGCTATTGTATATAAGTGTATAAGCCAGTATATATTGTAATCTACATAAATAAAGTACTCAATCAATCAATCAATCAATCTCTTCTTGCTCATTCCTCCCCGTTCTCTGCACTTTCTCCGACACTCTCACTCTAGCTGCGCGTTTAAACAGTTTATCTCTCTCTCTTCTCCAATTCATCATTCTCTTGCTTTTTTTCTTCACTCTTCTTCATCAATTCCTAGTTCTCTCATATTTCTCCAGAACCACCTCTCCCAAATCCTCACTCCTTCAGCTTCCTCTAGCTTTCTCCCGCTTCCATCCAATTTCTTCTCCAATCTCTCTTCCACTATCTCCTTCTTTCTTCTCCAAATCCTTGTTCTCTCACCTCTTCCCTCTACTTCCGTTAATTAATTCCTTGTTTTTTCATCCCTCTCTAGTAATTTCTCTTCCAAATCTTCACTCCTCCACCTTCCTCTAGCTGACTTCCACTTCAACTTTCTCCTTGAATGTCTTTCTCTCTATATGTATATTGTAACATACATAAATGATAACTCTTATCTAATCTAATATTCTCGTTCTCTCGCTTTTTCCATTCACTTCCTCCCATTAATTTCTAGTTTTCTCATCCTTCTCTAGTAATTTCCCTCCCAACCTCCACCTCCCTCTAGATCCCTATTGCTTCTACTTTCTCCTCGAACCTCTCTCTTTCTCCCTGCCAATTCCTCCTCATTCTCTCCACTTTCTTCGACTTTCTCTCTCACTCTGGCCGTGCGTTTTAAGCAGTGCGCTCGTGCCCGAGGCAGCGGGTGCGTGTGCGCGGATATTGATTGCTGCAGGCCGGCTAGCTGGTCAGGCGGTGCGAGAGAGAGAGCATGACATTGTGTGCTACCTTCTCACTCCAATGGCTATTTGAATACCCCGCTCCGCTCCCTGTCTATCCAGTCAGGTCTTTCCAGCATCCTCCTCTGCCTCCTCACTTGCCTCCTCATCCTAGTGCTCAGCCTTGCTGCGTGTCCCCTTTGTCCTCTTCTTCTTCTTCTTCTTCTTCTTCTCATTCTTCTTCTCCTTCTTCTTCACCTTCTTCTTTGCCCGCTGCTTTGGTTGGGCCCTCGAGTATCGATCCCATCTGGACTTCTCTCCTCAACTTACCCGATGACACCTCTACTGATTCTTCTCCTTCCTCATTTTCTTCTTCTTCTTCTTGTTTTTTCTCTTCCTTTCCTTCTGCTTCTCTATCTTTTTCTTCTTTTCCTTCTTCCTCCTCCTTCCATTTTTTCTCTTCTTACATTTCCTCTTCCACTCATTGACATGATTTTTCTTAACTTGCTACTTTTTTCTTATTTTTTCAATTTTTTTTTACTTTTCCATACTTCGAATTGATCTGCTCTTTTCATCTCATCTTCTCCTTGATATTCTATCCAACTTCTTCTTCCCCTTCTTCTTCCTTTTTCTCCTTTTGCATTGTTCTCTTCTCACATTTCCTCATATTCATATGATTTTTTTTTCTTGCAAATGTTTACATTTCTTTTCAAAGTATAGTTGTTCTTCTACTAACTTCTTCCTCATTGTCTTCTCCTTCTTCTTCAACAAAGTTCTCTTCCACTTATTTCTCTCTCCACATTACCTTTGCTACTTATTGATATAATTTTGCTTCTATTCCAACTCCTTCCTTTTACCTTAGGGTCTTTCTTCTTTTATCTCCTTCAAATTGTTCTTCTCCTCCCACCTCTTCTTTTTCTCATTTATTTTTGAGAAAACATAACAACAGGTCAATGTAACTCACTGAGCGCGAGGTCTACTGTTCACAGAACTACTAGTATAATAAAGGAAAGAACTGTCTTATACACGTAGGGGATAGGAAATTCACGAATGACGCATCATCACGTCTCAACTACTCAATTGATTAACCTGAAATTTTGCATTTTGATTCCTGATTCACCGAGGATGGTTATACTCTTCTCACATTTTCTGTTTCCTTCTTCCATTCGTCTCCTCTTATTCTCGTTTTTGATTATTCTATTACAGTCTTCTATTCAATTTTATCGCAATATTCTATTCCATATATAATATGTCTCCTGTTTCCTCTCTCTCACTTTCCCATTCTTTGTCTCTCTCCTGCTTACTTGTCATATTTTCTTTCTTCTGCTTCTCTTTCATTGACTATTGGCATCTTTTGTTTTCCTATTCTTTTCCTGCTTACTCCTCTACCGTTTGCTCGCACCTTATTTTACTCTTTTTTCAAATTTTTCGTCGACTTCTGTTACTTTTCTATTTCTTCAATTGTCTTTCTATATTTGCTTCTCTCTTATCTTCATGAACTACATCACTAGTCACTTCTTCTTATATAGAGAAGGTTATAGGCCTATTTCAAATGTAATCCTACTCTAAGATTTATCAGTAAGTCAGGTTTTCAGTTTTTCAAGTTTTAATTAGACCCTTGCGCAGCACGGGTTACCTGCTAGTCAACAATATAACCTAGAGAAGTAGTATCCTTTTCGATCTATTATTCGTTATAATCATACTCTATTCTTCTTTAAATCTAGTAACCTTTCTATTATTCTATCTTCTTCTATATATTATATATATATATATATAATATATATATATATATATATATACTTCTATATATATAATATATATATAATATATATATATATATAATATATATATATATATATATATATATATATAATATATATATATATGTATAAAAACGGAATGGCACTCACTCACTGACTGACTCACTCACTCACTCACTCGCAGAACTAAAAATCTACCGGACCAAAAACGTTCAAATTTGGTAGGTATGTTCAGTTGGCCCTTTAGAGGCGCACTAAGATATCTTTTTGCGATATTTTAACTCTAAGGGTGGTTTTTAAGGATTTAAAGTTCTCTTAGCATGTATATTCTTCTTATTCCAATATCTTAAAATTATTATAATTGAAATGTCCATACCATATGTTAATATAGAACTATAATCTTGAGAGAGTACCTCTTCGAAACAGTTGTTCTGGTAACTAAATTAAAAATTTTGTCAGGTTGGCATTAAGTTGAGTTGACTTTGATAGGTTGGCACCAAGTTGAAGATTGAAATGCATTTATCCAGGACCTCCTTAATACCAATTTATCGAGTTAGCCAAAATTAGCGTTTTCTCAGCTTTTCTGCGTTTCTTCACCCTTTTCAATAATTGATGGAAATATATTTAGAAAAAAATCAGTACACAGGTTTAGCTGAGGTGGAAGATTTTGTTTGCCAAAGATACGCCGATATAGTAACAGGGTGTTTTTCGAGATCAAATTGACATAATACGTTCAAATTCGGAACAGAGGTTCTGCTGAGGTCTACATGCAGGCGAGCGAAGCGAGCCCGCTGATCTCATTTTTGGACGATCCAGTCGGGGGTCCAGGGGGCGGAGCCGCCTGGCTAGACGGATATGGCGAGTGAAGCGAGCCTGTCGGCTAGTCATAATATAATTTTGACACTGGAGGAAAACCTAGGCTGAGCCTGTACTATTTCTCTCCAAAAATTTCGATAATAAGTTAATGTTTTTGTTAATATAATTTTGACCATCGAAAGGAAAAACAATCGACAGAACAGCTGAGGTAGTGTTGATGTGTCAATTTTAGTGAGCGGGAAACTCTAATAATTTCCAGCGGACAACACCTTAACTTTATCCCCCCAGCTTGAGGCTACCTCAAGGTCGCGTTAAGGGGTGATTGCGGGTAGGGGGGGGGCGGTAAACCCCCAGAGGCGTTGATGATGCATTGTTGTGGCGGGCTGCCACAGCCCAAAGCGGAAAAGCGGAAAACTGCTGATAAAGGGTGGGAAAAGGGATGGAAAGGAGCGGGGTGATGGGTGAGAGGGGTGGATAGATGAACTGAGGGAGAGAGCAACAGTGATAGGGGGAGAGTAGGAGAGCAAAGTAAGAAAGAGACTGAGAGACAAATGAGAGAAATGATTCAAATTCAATAATCGCCATTATTAAGGGCGGGGTTAGAACTCTAGGTCCTCTCATACTGTACGAAGGAAACGATGTGGTTATCGAACTATGATTATAGAATTATGAACTATGACGAATTACAGACGAATTATGATTATTGTTGTTTGAGAGATGTGGTGTAAAGATAGAGAGAAAGAAGGAATTGGATTGAGTAATTGAGAAAGAAGAAAGAAAAACTTGAAAACTAAGAGAAATTAGGGGAAAATTCAATTTTTGAAGAAATTGGATCTGTCTACATACTATAGATACTCGAATGGTATAATGACAAATACCAGTTTTTTATATTATAATTGACCGAGCGAAGTGAGGACTAAGATTCAAGTTTGGCATTTCTCTTAATGTTTAAATGTTTGAATGTTTGAATGTTTGAATGTTTGAATGTTCAAATGTTTGAATGTTTAAATGTTCAAATGTTTATATGTTTTATATGTTGCGCATTTACGGCGAAACGCGGTAATAGATTTTCATGAAATTTGACAGGTATGTTCCTTTTTAAATTGCGCGTCGACGTATTTACAAGGTTTTTGGAAATTTTGAATTTCAAGGATAATAAGAAAGGAAAAAGAGCCTCCTTCATACCTCAATATTAGAGTGAAAATCAGACTATAGAATATTATTCATCATAAATCAGCTGTCGAGTTGACTATAAATTGCATGCCATGACGCATTCAATTTAATATCTCAATGTACCTTGTAAAAAATTAGTAGCTGTGTAGACTATAAATTGCATGCCTCATTGAATGCAATTTTTATGTACTGTTGAAAATAGGATGCAAAGAACCTTATAATAGCTCGTCTGGGCGCCTAGATGTCTTCTGGTTTTCTCGCGCTAAATTCCGGAAAGCGTTATATGCTAATTAAATCTTGTGTAAGCATGATCTGATCAAATAAATAGTTAGTGTATCAGTCTGGATGTGCTCATGGTTTGGGACGTCGTTATAGCTGCGCGAGGTCTACTGTTCACATAACTACTAGTAGAATTATGAACTATGACGAATTAGAGACGTACTATGATTATTTTTGTTTGAGAGATGTGGTGTAAAGAGAGAGAAAGAAGGAATTGGGTTGAGTAATTGAGAAAGAAGAATGAAAAACTTGAAACTAAGAGAAATGAGAGGAAGATTCAATTTTTGAAGAAATTGGATTCGTTTACATTCGAAACATATCATAATATGAGGAATGATGATTCCTCGAATAGTATAATGAGAAATACCAGTTTCTTATATCATCAAATTTAGCCTACTTCAACCAATAAATGATTGAATGATGACAAGTAGATGGACAAGGAAAAAACAATGATTGATTGATTTTATTATTTGCTTATATTCTTGTCTTCAACTGCACAGAAATAGCATCACAACACACATATTCAGTTATTTGATACACGATAAATACAAAATACCCTCATGTAAACAATAATATTTTGAAAGAAAATAGATGATTTTAATTAAAATAACGTAAACTGAGAAACATAATGGAATTATGCAATAATAGTGAGAAAAATAAGTGGGATTATGAACTATGGCGAATTGAAGACTAATTATTATTTGAGAAATGATTCAAAAGGAGCTGTAATTCAATGAAATGAAGCCAAGGAAGAAGTGTTTAGGTATCTATTTCGAATTTATGCAAGTAAAGTCTAAATAAATGATGATTAAACTTTGTTTCTCAAAGCTACATATTTTTAGTTGAAAATTCTATCAAGAGAATAGGGAGATATTAAAAATAAATCATGATCCAAATGATAGGGATATAAAAATATTTATTATTAGGGTTGATAAATGGGAAGAGGGTGAGGAAGAGGAGGAGGAGGGAGGGAATGAGAATGTGTGAAAGGATGGTGAAGAGGAGAAGGAAGAGCAATAGGTGGATGAGGGGGGTAGAGGAGAAGGTGGAGGAGGAAGAGGAGGAGGTAGAGGAGGTGGAGGAGGAGGAGGAGAATGTGGTGAAAGGTGTGGAGGAGGAGGTGATGGAGAAGTATGAGGTGAAGGGTGTGGAGGAGGAGGAGGAGGAGAAGAATGAGGGGAAGGGTGTAGAGGAGGATGAGGAGGAGGTGGAGGAAAAGTGAGAGAAGGAAGATGAGGAGAAGACGTATGAGAAGAAAGAGGAATATGTAGATGACGAAGAGGAAAATGGAAAAGAGTTGACGGCAGTATAGAGGGAGAACAAGAGTATAGAGTTGGCGTAGGCGTTGGATTAAGGGTCAAGCCAGGTTCGGACCCTCCCGCACCCCTAAGAGAAATCTCTTAGCAACACCCTTCATCTGGGCGCCCTGCTTTGCCTATTACAGCCCTTTGCCACCCTTAGCTCATCTCAGCCACCCTCGTGGCGATCCGATACATACATATCCATACAGCAACCCTTCTACACACTTGTGTGACGTCACAGGACAGTGGATGTGGACTAGGATTATCAGGAAGGAGCTTTTTGATTAGGAGTGTAAGATTGTTGACTGACTAGAAACATAGAGATAGAAGCTAGTAGCCCTTAATCATAGTAACACTTGCAAATCCTATTATATTTAGCGAACAATTTTTGTATAGATTTTTATATTTATCTGTTTATTTTTATATTTATATTTATAACAATTTTCTGTCAATTTGAAACTATGACATATTATATTTAGTGAGCAATTTCTGTATATATCTGGTTATTTTCATATCTGGTTATTTATGTCCAACGAATCTCGAAAACGGCTCTAACGATTTTCACGAAATTTGGAACATAGTAGGTTTTAGTAGGTTTATGATATAAAAATACGATTGCGCTAGGTCTCATCCCTGGGAAAACTCGCTGAAGGACATGAAGAGGATAATAATTATTCATCCTTGGGAAAACAGATGATAATTTCGTCGTCTGTCGATAACAGAAGATGCGTGTGTGGGAGAGATACAGAATTATTTCCAGCTGTGTAATCAATCAGCTTACCTCACGAGAAATATTAATCTAGAAATTTGAATCGACATGATCAAAATAATCTGATTTGTTGACATGACATAGTTTATGATTCTAAATTAGAATATATCATAATTTTCAAAGTAAATAATTATTTTACAGTTTCAAGTGATTAGTGAGTATTATTTTTCATCCAATTTGGTTTGTGAAAACAATCTAAATTGGAACTGTTTTCAAATGTTTGGATTGGAAATTGGTCCTGAATTCAAGTTTATGGAACATAACCCACTTTTTGGACTAATTATAGTGCATAAATAGAAATTCGGGGAAGAAACAGTTTTGGGCTTTGCATATTAGTCCTCCCCCAATCATTTTAAAGAATTGTGTTTTGTGTTGGAGTTGGTTGGCTAAGTCGAGCTATTCGCTAACTCCTGCTATTTGCTAAGTCTTAGTTATCTCAATGCTATAGAAGAAAATTAGCAGATGAGATAGCAGATAGCGCAGGTTTGAGTCCGCTAACTGTAGCTAACTGTTAAAACGGCGGTCATATTTATTTTGGTAATATTTGGTAGCAAAAGTGAGGTTATAAACTTTGAGTTACACAAGTTATCCGCCTGGACCGCTATTGCAGTTAGCTAATAGCTTAGACTAGTTATAGAATAGACACGCTGGGAAGTCTAGCCTCTGAAGCCAACATCTACTGCCAAATCCACCCATCTTGACGTCACAACAGTGACGTCACACATCGTATGGAAAACTTTCAGATTGTGTCTATTTCAGATTCGTGGTGTTTTTACGTTATTTCTAGCTACGGGCAAAAACAATATCGGTTAAGTTATAATGTGTTATGTGATATCGGCTTCAAAGTTATAATGTGTTTTAAAAATGATAAAGTACGGTAGCCTACAAAACTAATGTATTGTCATGCTGCAATGAGCTCACTTACATCATAACTAAGGATAATATTACAGTTACAACTTACAATATTTATGTGTATAAATTTCAACTTACAAATGAAAAGATATTCCACTTTTTTCCTAAAAATTTCAGTGCAATTATATGGTGCGCAGGAGATTACCATTTTCATAAATGATAATTACATAAATAAATAACAATCTGCTATGGAAAACAAGCTATGTTTAACGACAATGCATTGTTTAACAACAATGTAATTATTTCTATACGATGCGTGACGTCAAGGTAAGTGGATTTGACAGTAGATGTTGGCTTCATCGACTTTCAGTATGAATATACAATGAGCCGTGTCTATTCTATAACTGGTCTAGGGCTAATAGCAAGGTCATAGCAAATACAGGTCATGACACTCGTGTTCCTTATGGAGCGGCCATTATGTGGGGTCTTTATGGCGGTACATTTGAAATATTCCAATCTGCTCATAACAAAATCATGCATTATGCTCTTTAAAAACAATACTCTGGTTTAGATAATATGTAAATTCAGGTTTTCGATTTTTTAATAATGATATTTCAATAATTCATTCATTTATTATAAAAAATTGTTCTTATTCTTGTAAGTCAAGGATTATGATTGATAAGGCATTGAGAGAAGACAGAAATATGCGACACCAACTTCAAAAAAAGTTTCAAGTCTGTTGGAGCAATTTATTTTACAATTCAAAGCCAAGCAATATCACTTGAACAATATTACAAAATAACACATCATGTTGTTCAATCCATAATGATAACAGCTGATAAATTTGAAAATTTGTGAACTAGGACCCCATAAAATGGCGATTTCGCAATGCATCACGGGACTGGGTCATGACCTGTATTTATAGACCTTGGCTAATAGCAGATGATTTTAGATGGGGCGTTCACAAATCAGAGTTATCAAATAGCACTTTAGCTGTCTAAAACAACATTGTGAATACCCCTAATATATAGAAGTTTCAGTTATTGTGGCCATTAGTTCCTATAAGATCTGCCTGATCAATCTTTTATGATTTCAATGCTTTTGAATGACAGGATATCATATGATACAGTAAACCACTAGTCCCTTTCCCTCCTGAGACCACAAAAATTCGCACTCACTCATAGCGGTCGAGTTAGAGGTATTTTAGAGACTCTTAACACACAATAAGAGAGTGTTGCTTTGATTACGGGGGGTCGAGACTCGAGCAAAAGGTTAGAAACACAGTTGACCGAAACGAGTGGGGCAACCCTTAACCCCCCTGCCATTACACCACCGGGGGGGTCTTGAAAAGGACTCGAGCCCATTTACCGCGCGCTCAACCACCTCGAAAAAGAGAGGGGAGAGAACTCGGGGATTCACTCTCACCTCAGAACGCCACGAGATATCGTAAATAAAAAGTGTCGAGAGGTTTTCCGCACCCTCTCCTACCCCCAAAAACCCACCCCCTCACACTCACCCTCACAATTCTTTCTCCTACCCCCTAGTCACTAGTCACCGCAACAACCGACTCTTCTACACCAAACCTCGCGCTTTTCTCTCTTATCATCCACTGACAGTTTTACCTCTTATCTCTTCTCTTTTCCTAATCCTGAGAGATCAGTGTATATAACAACTTATCTGGTTCAAGGAATAATGTGAACAAGGATTTCACAATTACTAGGGTTGTGTTTTGTTCCCTGGATTTATTGTATTCAGTTTATTTATTTATAAAGCAATAATCTGTCACATTCAAAGAATAAGACCGGAATTCTACAACCAATGAAAGTTATTGTTCTCTAGCACTATTACTTCCAGTTTATTTATTCATCAAGTATTCTTTGATCATAATCATTCAAGAGATTTTGAAATATTTTCACTTTCAATGACAATCATTGTTATCCAGAACTATTCGATCGATTTTGTTCTTTCATTTATCAAGCATTCATTGATCACATCAAAGAGATCGGACAAGAATTACACAATCAATGAAAATCAGAGAATCATGGTTCTCCAGAACTATTCCATCGAGTTTGTTCATTTATTCATCAAGAATTTTTATTGATGACATTAAAGAAATTGCACATTTACTAAACATGATTGTTTTCTAGAATTGATTCATTAAATTCCCCTATTTATTTCGTGAAAGTGACATAGCCTACATTTTGATTCGGACTGTACATTATAAATATTGTAAACTAGCTGGCTCGGCAATCTTCGTACCGCCAAAAAGTCAATGTATCTCATGTCACACTTGACTTTATTTGGTGAATCATGAAATTTATCTGACAATCAATATTTTCATTCACATCTCAATACGGACTTCCTATGTGCTTAGTCATGCAGTATTTATTATTCCGAAAACATATTCTTCTCAATCAATTGCTGTTAATATCTATCAGTGAAGTGTTGAATTGAACAAAAAATAAATGGGTTGAATTCAGTGTTTCAAATATGAATTTAATGTGTTCATAGTTGTTATTTGTCAATAGATGGTACAGGTAATATGCGATATACTCAATTTAGCAACGTAGTTGTTTTCCCAATAAATCTCTTTGTATCATTCAGAGTATGAGCTTGACAATAAGTAGGCCTACAGAATAGCATGTCCAATTCAAAATATGGATAGAATAGAATGACTTATTTTTTTAACGATTTGAATAAATAAATAAATAAATGAAGTTTATTCCCCAAAAAGAACTAAAAAACTACAACATCAATTACACAAAACATTAGATAAATTACAATTACATACAATATATAGTTAGTTACAAAAAATTCTTATAATGTGTCCTCTCCTTGTTAAGTGTTTTCTGTGTGGAAATTGGCCTACTCCACTATGGCCTACCATGTTCTAGAGTAGGGTTTGTTTGTTGTTTTTTTGCGTATTATTGATTAGTTAGTGTTTAGTAAGTCATTAGGTGGTTAGTTGTTGTTTGAAATAATGCTTTCTATGGTCTGTTTTCCTTTGCTCATCAACCAATTGTGTACAATTTTTTTGAAATTTCTAGGATGATTAATTAATCTGTTCAAAGTTTGCAGGAAGTAGTTTATACAATTTTGGTACTGAATGATTGAAATGTCTCTGGTATAGTGCCTTCCTTGCAACACTGGTGATGGGAAGATTCCTGTATCTGGTGTTAATTGATGTAGCTCAGAATATTTCATTCAGAGTATAGCTTCGTATGAGCTTGACAATAAGTGGGCCTATAGAATAGAATATCTAATTCAAAATATGCATAGAATAGAATGACTTATTTTTTATAACGAATTGATGTAGTTCAGACTATTTCTGCCATCAATTCAACTGAAGCAACGAAAACTTCCCCAAAAATTACATAAAATGATAATCAGACTCGTATCATACAACATGATCTGATACAATATAACAGGAACAACAGAAGTAAGAAATAAAAACAGTAATTGAGACACAAAAACAACTTATTACAATCTCAGTGCTGCCACAGTTGTAGGCAGTAAAGATTGTCTACAATGTTACCAACTTGATAACTTTATTCTTGAACACTCAAAGAGCGACGTACGAAACTTGAGTAGCTCTGCACTCTTCTAGAAAACAAGGAGGGAACTTGTACCCAACATTCCCCTTCTTGTATTCTATGGGAAGGGGTTACATTCCCCCCTAACCTTCTTGTAACCTTGGGGGGTGGTACCCAACATTCCCCCTTCTTGTATTCTATGGGAGGGGGCTACATCCCCCCCCCTAGCCTTCTAGTAACCTTGGTGAGAGGAGGTATTTCTACAATCTGCCAGAGATTTGAGTAGGCACAGCTTTTCGTTTACTAAGCCTGGCATAAAAATGGCTTAGTGGCCCGTAAAATGCAGCTACAGGCTTGTACTATCTCGAAAAAGAAAAACCACAGTTTTGTTGCAACAAATTTGTTGTATCGCAACATGTGACTGGCTCAAGTGCTGCAACATGCTGTGCAACAAATTTCTACAATGTACAATTTTAACGGCAGATTTTACTGTAGCATGACAGTTAGCTGCGACAGTTTATTATTGTTTGAGGCATAAAATGACAGTTCTGACGAGAGGGGTGGTTTGAATGGTGGGTGGATGTGGGAGGGGAAATACGAATCTGTGTTCTATGACAAAAATCATATAATTTTCTCTCGTACATAAAACAGCGCACACAAATTTTATGACTGCAAATAATATTGTTTGAACAAAGATGCTTGCTTCTTTTGACGGATGGATGACTAGTGCTCGTTTTACTGGTGTTGTTGACGACAATGTTTTTGTGTGACAGTTTCGAGGAGTGTGATAGAGAATGTGAGTAGAATATAAAGAGGAACAGAATGAGAGAAATGGAGAAAGTGAAAAAGAGTCCGATAAAGTGTGATAAGGAAGTGATATAGAGAGAGAAAGTGAATGAAGGAGAAATGATAAACGAGTGTGATGGAGAAAGTGATGGAATATTGAGAGAACAGAATGAGAGAATGGAGAAAGTGAAAAAGAGTCCGATAAAGTGTGATAAGGAAGTGATATATAGAGAGAAAGTGAATGAAGGAGAAATGATAAACGAGTGTGATGGAGAAAGTGAGTGGAATATTGAGAGGAACAGAATGAGAGAAATGGAGAAAGTGGAAAAGAGTCTGATAAAGTGTGATAAGGAAGTGATATATAGAGAGAAAGTGAATGAAGGAGAAATGATAAACGAGTGTGATGGAGAAAGTGAGTGGAATATTGAGAGGAACAGAATGAGAAAAATGGAGAAAGTGAAAAAGAGTCCGATAAAGTGTGATAAGGAAGTGATATAGAGAGAGAAAGTGAATGAGAAAGAAAGGATGAAGTGGGAGAGAGGTGAAAATGATAGGCTGGAAGAGAGTGGAACAGATTTTTGATGGAGGACGGTGAGGGAATTGATTGATTGATTGATTGATTGAGTACTTTATTTATGTAGATTACAATATATACTGTCTTATACACTTACATACAATAGCTTACAATACAGCAAAATTATAGATGAATTTACATGATATAGACTAAGAAAATAATTATTGAACTGTATATGATATGAAAAAGCAATTTGTAATATAATACCTATGGATAATATATTGTTATGCATCTACATAAATTGCGGAGCTTTGGACATATCAATGTCCATTCTTCGGAAAGAATATTAAAAATATATATTAAAATATAATTTGATGGAGGACGGTGAAGGAATCAGAGAGGGGATAATAAATAGGGAACTGGGAAGAATTGAAAAGAAAACCGAGAAAATTTTGAAACAAAATAGAGAAGAAAAGAGAGCATAAGGTAGGTAAAGGAAAGAAGAACATTGAAGTGAAGATGGAGATAATAACAGAAGAGGCGAAGAAGAAGAAGAAGAAGAAGAAGAAGAAGAAGAAGGAAAAGGAGAAGAAGAAAAAGAAGAATGAGAACAAGAACAAGAACAAGAAGAAGAGAAGAACAAGAAGATGAAGAAGAAGAAGAAGAAGAAGAAGAAGAAGAAGAAGAAGAAGAAGAAGATGAGGAAGAAGAAGAAGAAGAAGAAGAAGAAGAAGAAGAAGACAGAAGAAGGAAGAAGAGAAGAAGAAGAGATAAGAAGAAGAAGAAGAAGAAGAAAAGAAGAAGAAGAAGAAGAAGAAGAAGAAGAAGAAGAAGAAGAAGAAGAAGAAGAAGAAGAAGAAGAGAAGAAGAGAAGAGAAGAAAAGGAGAAGAAGAAGAAGAAAAGAAGAAGAAGAATAAGAAGCAGAAGAAGAAGAAGAAGAAGAAGAAGAAGAAGAAGAAGAAGAGAAAAAGAAGAAGAAGAAGAAGAAGAAGAAGAAGAAGAAGAAGGTGGAGGAGAAGGAGGAGAATGAAGAAGAAGAAGAAGAAGAAGAGGAAGAAGAAGAAGAAGAAGAAGAAGAAGAAGAAGAGAAATGTTTTCAAGATAATTAAGAGCTACTGATTAGAGATCTAATCTCTGTTCTCAGCTAACAGTAGTTAAATAGTTTCTCCCTTCACTGCTATCATAAAATCATGACAAAGCTTCTAAAATTAAAGCTTGTATTAGTTCGTTTTCATGATATGAACTGAGTTGAAACTATGATCTTTATTGTAAAAGTTTTGAAAAGTTTGACTCAGTGTTTGTTTATCATTGAAACACTGTTACTTTATTAATCGAAATAAATAACTCAATATTTGGAGTGGGATGAAAAACGTGGAGTAAGGCAAGGATGTGTGTTCTCACCCTTACTGTTCAATCTGTACTCAGAAGACATAATACAAGAAGCACTGGAAGGTCAAAATACAACAGGAGTGAAGGTAAATGGGAAGATCATTAATAACATAAGATACGCAGACGATACGATACTAATAGCGGAAACCTTAGAAGAACTACAAGGTCTACTGGATCAAGTAGTAAAGACCAGCGAGGAGAGAGGGCTAACACTGAACACTAAAAATACCAAATTTATGACAATAACGAAACACCGACAACAACCACAAACACTATGGATTGGAGGCGAGCTAGTGGAGAAGGTCTGCAAATATAAATACTTGGGAACAATTGTCACTGACAACAATGACTACTCTGAAGAAATAAAATCAAGAATTGGACAGGCTAGAGCTACTTTTAATAAAATGAGCGTATTGAGTAGTACTGATCTTGCCTGCATCTCAAATTAAGAATGCTTAAAGGCTACATATTTTCAGTTCTATTATATGGAATGGAAGCCTGGACTCTTAGAACGACACCGACCGGCTAGAAGCATTTGAGATGTGAGCTTATAGAAGAATTCTCAGAATAAGCTGAACTAGCAGAACAACCAACAAGGAAGTATTAAGAAGAATGGGAAAGGACAGAGAAATCATAATCACCATCAAAATCAGGAAACTGCAATACCTGGGTCATGTAATGAGAGGAGAGAGATATACACTTTTGCAAAACATCATACAAGGAAAGATACAAAGGCAGAAGAGGTATGGGAAGAAGACGGATCTCCTGGTTAAATAACTTGAGACAGTGGTACAACAGTAGTTCCATTGATCTGTTCAGGGCGGTTGCCTCAAAAATCAAAATTGCCATGTTGATAGCCAACCTTCTTAAAGGAGACGGCACATAAAGAAGAAGAAGAAAAACAATTGAAGGAAACCATGATAGTTATAGCGAGACCATATCAGGCGTTTTCAGAAGAGTTGGAAGGGCAGGTAGCTCTCCAACTGGCTGATTGGGTTGCAGTTCGGAGAGCCAATCGGAGAGCTTCCTGCCCTGCCGACTCGACTGAAAAAACGCCTTAGTTGGTCTCACCCTTAGTCGAGCGAAGTGAGGTCCAACATTCAAGTCGACGGGGTTTATGTTTATATTTTTGTCCATATTTATGATTGTATGTTCCTATTTACAGCGAAATTTCAGCAATAGATTTTTATGAAATTTGACAGGTATGTTCCTTCCTGAATTCAGCGTTGACGTATACATAAGGTTTATTCAATTTTGCATTTTAAGGATATAATACAAAAGGGAAAGGAGTCGCCTTCGAACGTCAATATTACCGTAAAAATCATACTTCAGAACTATCCATCATAAATCAGCTGTAGAGTATTATTAATTGCATGCAATGCATGTGGACATGACGCATGCAATTAATATCTGAATGTAACTTGGTAAAAAATCAGCTGTCGTGTGGACTATCAATTCCAAGCGATGAGGCATGCAATTGATAACTTCAAAGTAGCATATTATTTTCTCCCGACTTTTCCCTGCTTTCAACTCGGTAGGCTTTTGATGATAGTAGCATAGAGGAACAATAGCATAAGTAGATATCCCTTGGTGTAGGGCTTTTATGTCGCAACTTTTACTGTTATCTCAAGCCTATAGTTCATGTATTTCTTTCCCGTGAAGCTTTATGACGCTGGTAGTCTCTCATATTATGCTGTTCATACACTCTTACCCGGTCAAAACAGTAAAAATCGACAATAATCGACTTGAGATAACAGTAAAAGTTTCGACATAAACGCCCTATACCCATGGGATATCTACTTAAGCTATTGTTTCTCTATGATAGTAGCATATAACTGTTCACATCAAATCATTAGTATTGTCGATACAACAACTAAAACAGCCATTCGTCGTTTATCCACCGATATCTCGCCGACACGACAGGACAGGATAGAATTTACTCTGATGAACAGTATACGAGGAGACTGTGGTTCATAACTGCGCGAGATCTACTGTTCACAGAACTACTAGTGTTAGCACTTGTTCTGTTCCAAATTCAGATCGATTAAACATGATTGTGGTTTTGTAATTCTTGATTCTTTATTCAAGAATTTTCTTTTTTTTTTACAGAAAGAAGGGGAGAGATGGAAGCCACTACCGCAGTTCTGGAGGAGGGGAGGAGGAGACTCCATGAAGATGAGGAGGAGACTGCCTCCTCTGGTTCAAAATGGCCACCTGAAAGCAAGCAATGAGTGAGTTATCAATTCTGCATGTTGAAACAGTCTTTTAAAAGGTGTGATAGATGAAAAACTTTAAATTTTTATTGTAAGGAATAAATGAGAATACTGAAATGACATTGGAGTAGACTTCTCTATTCATGTAGATTTCGTTGAATCGGTTTCTGATTAGGAATATTTCTCAGTAATTCAAATTGATTGATTCAATTTTATTCAAGTTTGTAAGACATTCTCATGCTAACAAACTTAATAATTAAACTTATTATTAAGTTTAATAATACTTATCAGTGCTACTTTGTAGAAATTATAAATAAAGAAATAAATAATATTGAATGAAAAAGACTAAGAAAATGTCAAAAAACCACTGATTTATTGATAATTAGAAAGACCGGTTTCGGTTATTACTCCATTGTCAATCTCTGATAAATAATAGTTTATCAGAGATTGACAATGGTGTAATAACCGAAACCGGTCTTTTTATCAGAGATTGACAATGGTGTAATAACCGAAACCGGTCTTTCTAATTATCAATGAATCAGTGGTTTTTTGACAATTTCTTAGTCTTTTTCATTCAATATGAATAATTACCACAATATCAACTTCTCAACTACACAAGAAGGAAAAATAAATAATAAATAATTCTTTGGAAGGTGCAGTTTTAGAGCACGTAGATAATATTGAATCAATTCATCTCCAAACGTAGATTTCTAATAAGCTGACTTATCCACGCTAATCTGAAATATAATGAAGGAAAAATTGGTTTATGCAAGAGTGAGATAGAAAATTCATGAATGAGGCATCATCAAGTCTGAACTTGTGATTTTGCATATTAGTCCAGTCAATATAGACATAAAAATGGGGGTGTGCTTGCAATTTATATTGTAGTTCTGATTTTTCAATATATTATTTGGGTACATAAGAGAAGTCCAGAACCAATTTCTTCATGCAAAATTATTTCCTTGTGCTAGATACAAAGTGGCCCAAAAACCTCGTACTTTCGGCTCATTTTCCGTTATCAGCTATTTCTGCCAAATCTCGTAATCGGACAGAAAAATTTGCTCTCGCCTTTTTTTAGATTATGAAACTCTGAATAGAATGAGATCATTCGAAACTCTCTATCTCCAATGAGTACTGAGTTATATTTTTTTTTCAAAAATGAGTGAAATTTGAAGAAAAATCAATTTTGATGAATTTTTAGTTTTCAATCAACAATATCTTTCGATTGTCACCATTTAGATTAGATTTGCAAATGCTCTAGTTTATTCATACAATTTTTAGTATAAGCTTTCACTTTTGAGCAAATGCTCAAACTATATATTTTTTTTGATGAGCATGAGCAAAAGGTTCTGCTCACGTTTATTCATAGAAAATGAAGCAAATGCTCCATATTTTAGAAGTATAAGCAAATGCTCAACTTTATTCATATGGCCCATTGAGAAAGAAGTGGAGAATTAGAAGAGCCGACTGTGAAGAGGAAGAAGAAGAAAAACTTACCAATACATTTTTGAATTTCAATGGTTTGTGGTTTGCTGACTCTGGTAGAATTCTCAAATTTCTATAGTCATCAATAACTATGACACTCTTTGACGAAGGTATAGGTGCCCAATTTTTCCAGATTCAAGTGATTATTCTGCAGATGGGTATAACCAGAAGCGAATTACCCCTATACAATGTCATCTTTCCTAAAAGATATCTTTTCTCTACGGGAAAACTTACTGGATACTGTGATATGTTTGATTCTAAATGAGGGTATTTAATGTATATCAAGCATGGAAAATAGGTTTTGAAAATGAATTATTGACAAGTAAGGGGTAAAAACTGAACATACGTCAATATAATCATACAGTACAAGAGTGAGAAGAAAGCCAGTTTTGGACTCAACACATCAACCCTTATCACTTTCTCTCAATGTTTTTCCACGTCATTCGATCCTCATCGAGAATGCCACCTCATTCTATATTTTTTGAACAATTTCTCATTGAGAATGTAAAAGGGTTGAAGGAATCGGTTGTAATGGAAGCCCGAGGTATCATTACTGTCTCAATGACATGACTTGGAGTCACCCTCAATTGAGGACAATTTTCATCGATACCCTCATCATTACAGGTTGCTTGTCAAAGAAATTCATTATTCAAAACTTGATACATGCTGAGTCAGTACTCGTGAAAACTGTCCAACATTTTTACAAACCTTAAATTCTTTAGAGAATTTAGCGGTAGAATATAGATTAGGGAAGGAACAGATTTGGTGATCGCTCTGTTGAGTATTTCCGTATGTGAAAATATAGTATTTTTAGTCACAAGGACGGGAAGGGCCATTTTGCAGGGCGTGAATGATGTTTCCAGTCCAGGCGTTGGCCTCGACTAGAATTTCATTAGAGCCCTGCAAACGATATTCACGTCCAAGTAACGTATGTGGCAAATCATCTGATATTTGTCACCTGTGATTAACAACCTGTTTTCAACTAGCATTAGTTTGTTTATTATTATCATTGTTTATTAATTGTATCAGAATATTTAAAATTTCTTAGATCAATTTTGTCATCTCCAAATTGAAACATCTAATCATTCATACAGTTTGATTCAACCTATTTTATCATAGGAAATCAACAAACCAAATTTCCTATATGTACGCTATTTTTGAAATAATAATGTAAATAAGAATAATTGGGAAATAGAAAACATTGCCTACATTTGCATTTGCCATTGTGCTGAAGTTTATCTAATCTAAAAATTCCGAATTAAGAATTTCTTGATTGTAGTTGACAAAATTTCCACCTGGAGCGCTGAAAGGGCGGTTTATTGTACCAGTTTTGCTGTTCCTATTTTGGAACTAGGAAACATACTTGACTGTAGAGAAAACATATGATTTTATTACAGTACAGTATGCTGTAATGAGAATCATATGTTTATTTGTGCTACAATCAGCTGTTTACCGGCTTGATTTCATGCATCTAAAACAGCTGGAATTGAATGACTGATGAAAAAGATATTCACGTCCAAGTAACGTGCACTATTTTTTGTCATGATAATCTAAATAAGAATAATATTGGGAAATAGAAAACATTACCTACTTGTGCTGAAGTTACTACATGCATTCTATAAACATAACCAAGTTTACAAATACCGCATCAGGAATTTCTTTATAGTAGTTGACATAACTTCCACCTGGAGCGCTAAAAGGCGGGTTTTTCTACCAGTTTTGCTGTTCCTATTTCGGAACTAGGAAATATACTCGAGAATAGAGAAAACATATGATTTTATTACAGTACAATATGCTGTAATGAGAATCATATGTTTATTTGTTGTACAATCAGCTATTCACCGGCTTGATTTTATGCATGTAAAGCCCCACACACACACACACATCGATTTTTGTTTGTACAATATTCTGCCGTCCTTGAGAATTTCTATTAGATTAAACGAAACTGGACGAACATCATTTGTTTGAAATCATCTGTTTAATCTAATAGAATTCTTAAGGATGACAAAATACTGTACGAACAAAAATCGATGTGTGTCTGCGGGGCTTTAAACAGCTGAAATTGAATGACTATGAAGAAAATAGTATATTTCGCACCTAGAGTAGAAAATGAGACTTTTCCGGCTCGAAATCGGTTTTCAAGTCCGAGGCCGTAGGCCGAGTTTATACTTTTTTATTCTTTCAAATGACTATAAGATGATATTATTATAAATGTTTTAATTATTGAATAATGAACATAAATAATGAAAAGTTTTTTGATCACCTTTCTTACTTCCATGTTAGCGGCTGGAAAGGGCACTCTTTCCGGCCTAGGCCGGAAAGAAACCTGTTCTGACGTCAGACGAGAGTCGTCTGCAAACAATGCCTTTCAGATCTATGTAGAGACTGGAAAACAGCTGCTTTCTTTGCAGTGTGGCGAAAAAAGATTTTTGCAACACTGCACTTCATAATTAAAAACAAACCAATGATTGAATCGAGCCTGAAAGTCTCTTCTGGCTTTTTGATGTAAGGAAGGAAGCTCAAATGAAAAGTTCCTGCTGATATTATTTTTTTATGATCCAGCTGGGGTTCCAGGAGGCAAAGCCTAAGAATAAGGCGAGCGAAGCGAGCCTGCCGGCTATTCGATGAATAAATGAATTATGAATTAATAAAAACAATATATAATCTTGTAGTACCCTTCACTATTAGAAACTTTAAAATATTTCAACGACTAGTTTCAACCCTAACACAGGTCATTCCCAAGTTGAAATGTGGAGAAAAAAATCAATTCAACTTGAAAATGATCTAAGTTATGGTCGAAACTAATCGTTGAAATATTTTAAAGTTTTTAATAATGAAGGGTACAGCAATTTTTCATATTCTTTCTATTAATTTGTACAAAAGTATCTCATATTAGTGAAGTGTTTTTATTAATTATGAAGCTTATAGTAAGATTATCAACAGATAATGATCGAGCTGACAACAAATTTGATTTTGAAAAGCGTTTTCTTTATAGTTGAAGAAGGGCATTGACTCTGCTAGTAGCTAGTTTGGGTGATGGTCAGGTCTATTGATAGTAGGTAGGGTAGTTTTTCAGGGGGCAAAAGTTCCACCACGGAAGAGCGAAGGAGGTGGAAGGAAGAGAAAGGAAGAAGGTTGAAAAGTGAAAGAAGATGATGAGGAAGAGTAGCGGAGAGGGGAGAGGGGAAAAATGAAAAGTGCCAGGCGCTTAGGTCCTCCATTATTGAAATTATCAGCTATGGAAAATATTTTTAACAGACCGCTGACTGTTAGTTGATCCAGTTATCGGTGGACTTGCACCCTGTTCAGCTGTGTTATTTTTAATTCCCAACTTTTCTCCTTCCTCCTCAACTTTTTTCTGCTTCCTCTCCTCCTCCTCCTCCTCCTTCTTCTCCTCCTTCTCTTCCTCCTCCTCCTTCTCCTCCTCCTGTCAACCTCCTTCACCTAACCTCATCCATCCTCCTCCTCCTTCACCTAACCTCATCCATCCTCCTACTCCTATTCTTCCTACTTCTCCTTCACTCCTCCTCGCACCTGTTTTCCCCTCCTCCTCATCCTCACCTAACCCTCCTCACAATCAACCGACATAATTCTCACCCAAATTTCACGCTGATCAAAGTTTGGATGGAAGTTTAGTATTTGCCCAGTCATTATCAGCATTGTATTCATAATATCAGTTGATTTTTGAAGCGTTATTTCTGGGTGTTGCTGCAGTATTGGATAAGCACTTGTTGGGTGAGGAGATCGCCCCACTCTGGATAGAAGAGGTATTGCTTTTTTTCAAAATTTTCATTTGATAACAATGTGATGTTAGTGTTTAGTAATTAGAAGTTCAATTCGAAATTGAGTAGAATATTGTTTGTTTGTATGTCAATGCTCTTGCTTTATAGAATAATAGCATAGCCACCTCTAATACAAGGCTTTTTGTGTAGTTGAGAAGTTGATATTGTGGTAATTATCCATATTGAATGAAAAAGACTAAGAAATTGTCAAAAAACCACTGATTTATTGATAATTAGAAAGACCGGTTTCGGTTATTACACCATTGTCAATCTCTGATAAACCCTCTCTGTTAGTTTATCAGAGATTGACAATGGTGTAATAACCGAAACCGGTCTTTCTAATTATCAATAAATCAGTGGTTTTTTTGACAATTTCTTAGTCTCTTTCATTCAATCTAATACAAGGCCCCGGCCTACGATATTGCAACGTCGCAGTGTAGGCCTAGAATCTAGTACATGATTGGTAAAAAAGATCAGCTGGTATTTTTTTAAATCTTTTTCACCAATCATGTATTAGATTCTAGGCCTACACTGCGACGTTGCAATATCGTAGGCCGGGGCCTTGTATTAGAGGTGGCTATAACTAGTAGTTCTGTGAACAGTAGACCTCACGCAGTATTCTCATCCACAAGTACCTGATTGAAACTATAGACCTTATGGAAATACAGCAATAGACTGGCTTCTCCACACATCTGTATAATCACTTGTCAGCTGATTTATGATGAATAATTCAATAGTCTGATTTTTACTCTAATATTGGCGTATGAAGGAGGCTCCTTTTCCCTTTCATATTT